>NC_043010.1:34703633-34713633 GCF_006345805.1 Octopus sinensis
TGGAATTTGAACACAGAATATAAAAAAAGATGAAATACCACTAAGCATTTTTCCCTAGAGTGATAACATTTCTGTCAGCTTTTGTTCATTAATTTTTAATGGATATGTAATTACATTTGTTGGCTAACCTACAGAAAATTGCAAGAAAAAATTCCCTCACACATGCATCACATGCATCAACAAAATTATAGAAATGATACACACAGCATTTTAGATGAACCAAATGCTCTTGGTCATAGAATGGATGAATATATCATTAACCTTCTTTCTACCATAATTCACTGCATCAGTTTCTTTTAATTTAAAACTAATAAAGAATTTAGTGAAATAACATTGTGGTTATCAATCTGGAGTTTGGAACATAAATTACTTTGAAATTCTGATGGAAGGATTTAATTTAGGCCATTTTAAATCAGTAGTTCTCAATAATTTTTTTCTACTTATGGAACACTTTTATTCCTATTTTACTCTGATGGACCCTCATAGCCATTTGATGTCTAAAAACTCCTGTTATATTTTTATGATTAAATATTATTAAGAATTGTATTAAAAAAATGTTTGACTATTTTGTATATTGTAGAAATATAACCAGTTTATTGCACCTAAATTTTAACAACAGAATCTTATATGGATCCCCACCCACAAGAACCATATCGAGAACCACTGTTTTAAATCATAGAACAAAGTGTGGTCTCAGGTTGATTGGTATTAATGGGTTAAAGAAGTAGTAAAATAATCTATATCTATAAAACTGTCCTTGGATGAAAATTGTATGCACATTTTGCTTTGATGGTTAATGGCGGCCAAACTGAGGATAGAATCAAGCTGAAAATTGGCAGGGATACTAAATGCTTGGTGAGGATGAGACCCGTGATGGTTAAAATTTGCAAGCTATAAAGATGTGGTTGCTATGGCAAAAAGAGTAATTTTTTATCGATTCAAGGGGGCCCAGAACCCCTCTAGGTTTGTGCGATTGGATTTTAATGCCCAGTGGCATGCACTGCAGGCTGTTGTGCTTAATAAACATACATTTAGTCATGAAATTCTGGCTACTAGGAAACGATTTTTCATTGTGAAAAAACGAGTGCTTTTTGCCCTCATTTTCTTTTTAATTTTTAATAAAATTTTCGTTTTTTTTTTAAATTCCTCATCTTTAAAATGTTGCCTGAGTAGACCCAAATGAAATCAGGTTATAATGCTAGTATAAAATATATCTGACCTGAATCACAAATGAACAGTTAGAATGAATTATAGAATCATCAGAATTAAAAACCTTTTCAGCACCTTATCACAAACTTACCAGCCACAGAGCAAACTCCAGAAAAACAATATAATACACAAATGTCAAAGTAATCATGAGAGTTGTAAACATTATGACTCAAACTGTTACATTTTCTCGTTAGCTGACCCTGTACTTGGTTAGTTCACATTAATCCCACAAGGAATATCGGATTGGTTTCCTGGTTGCTCTGGTGTATATATTCCTCCCTGGGTGGGGCGCTGGTCTGTTGCAGGATTACTTATTTTTACCAGCTGAGAAGATTGGAGCAGTGTGAAATGAAATGTTTTGCTTAAGAACACAATATATCACCTAGTTCAGGAGTCAAAACCACAATCTTACAATCTTACACTCTAACCTCTAAGCCATGTGCCACCATTGTATTTGTAGCATTATTATTCAAAACACAAAACTAGTTTTAAAAAATATTAGCCAGATAACACTATCTCCTAAGATTTAAGGAAAAGAAAATGAACTAAGATAGCATTGTTAATAGAGAAATACAAACAAAAAATCAATACACAGATTCAAAACATAGGAAGTATAACAACAAACATAAAAGCAAACAAGCTGACCATTAAATAATTTTGAATCAGGCAATGATGATTTTATGTTCCCTGGCTGCTTACAAACAAAATGCTGCAACAATGTGCAACTGTCACCATTTCATTCAGAAGATGAAGACAAGGTCTTTAAACATCAATGGCTTAAGAAACATTATTGTTCCAAACTAAGTCTGAAGGATATATAAGAAAATATGAAGGATTTTTAATACAGAAGATTAAACTCAAAACACAGCTATGTCTTTATTATATCCTTTTTGAAAGGAAAGTTATTCTCTGTGAATACAAATGCACACATCTATCTACCTCTGTGTGTGTGTGTGTGTGTGTGTGTGGTGTGTGTGTGTGTGTGTGTTGTGTGTGTGTGTGTGCGCGCGCGCGTGCGCGCGTGTGTGTATTCATGGAGAATAACTTTTCTTTCAAACGTGATATGATAAAGACAAGGCTGTGTTTTGGGCTTGGGTGAGGTTGGGAAGTTGGAATGTGGGCAGTCTTTGTAGAAGGGGAACTGAGGTGTGTGAGGAATTGACGAAGTGGAGTGTGGATGTGTGCTGTGTGCAGGAGGTTAAGTGGAGGGGCCAGGGTGCAAAATTTGTGGGGGTCAAGGGAAGAAGGTACAAGTTGTGGTGGTCAGGAAATAGCAGGAGCATTGGGGGTGTGGGAGTTTTGGTGAAGGAAGAAATCTGTGAGAAGGTGGTGGAGGTCAGGAGAAAGAGTGACAGAGTGATGATAGTAGTGTTAGCATTTGAGGAAGAAGTGGTGAGGGTGATTTGCTGGTATGAGAGACCAATGGTGAGAGAAATGTGTGGCATGAGGCTGTTTGATAAGAGGAGGACTGAGGACTTGATGGGGATGCTGGGGTTGGAGGAATCAGTGGAATGGTTGGCAAGGGCAAATGGAGTTTGGTGGTATGGACCTGTGTTGATGAGGGATGAGGAGCATGTTCTGAAGAGGGTGCTAGAGTTTGAGGTAAATGGACAGCGAAGGTAGACTGAAGAAAGTGTGGAGGGGACAGGTGGAGGAGGAGATTGACAGGGTTGGCATGAGAAGGGAGGACATCTAAAACCAGGCAAGATGGTGTGAGGGTGGTTGCTATGCATTGAGGTAGATCCAGCCCCCTGTTAATGGAGACAAAACCTAGATTCCAACTGATGGATGAATATATATATATATATATATACATACATACACACCACATTTATATGTATATATATATATATATATATATAATATATATATATATATATATATATATATATATATAGATATAGATGTATACCTACATATACATTATACATAAATATATATATATATATACACTAGCAGAGATACCTGGTGTTGCTTGGGATTAAAATGGCATAGTTTGTATATAATATATTACAGTTATGTTGAAACAGGTGATATGGGAAAGTGCAGCATTGACGACAAAACATTTGTGGAGTAAATTATGGGCTAATTCAACTAAACGACATGTCATGCCTCTCTTTGGAGTATTCCAGGCTCTAACCTGTCATGGAAATTGCAGGTGTGGCGTATGTGATTTTCGTTGTCAGTGGATAGACTTTCCTTTGCCGCTGTCTGTCTTGAGACTCCATTTGATGGGCTGCAGCATGCATTTGCTGATCTTGGGAAAGTCACATCTCCCTTTTCTCTTGAGACTCCATATAGATATATTACATTGTGTCTGGGGAGAGTCATTCTCTTTTAGTGCCTTATTAATTTAATGAATGCTGTAGCACATCAAATGGAGTCTCTGCTCCTCTCTCTCTTGAGACTCTTGCCTTCAGTTTTCTACAATCCTCCTTGCTTTATAGTGCTTTATAGTTGTTTCTGGAGAGATAACATCTTTTCTTTGGTGGCATCTTTCAATATTGTAAGCAAAAAATTATGAACATAGAAAAAAATTTTATATTAATCGCTATTTTTGTAAGCAGTTGTATGTATAAACAATATTAGGGTCTTATGAAAAGTGAAAGAATAAAAGTGAAACAATATTATACCACTGAAAAAAGATCAGAAGGGTTGTATAGGGAGGGCTACAGCCCCCTATATTGGCAAGGGCCAAAACTTGACTCCCCTAGAACCTTCTCCGAGTAATGTGAAACCTTCATGCCAAATTTGGTACAGATTGACCCAGCGGTTTTGCCATGCCCAGAGGAAAAACATACACACACAACACACAGTGGATTTCATAGATATATTATATTGTGTCTGGAGAGAGTCGTTCTCTTTTAGTGCCTTATTAATTTAACAACCTCACCGGTCCGATTTCCACTCATTTACTATAAAGCAAACCATATACAAAAACGAAATAAAATTAGCTTTACAGATATATCTATATATATATATATATATTGTATTTAGGAACGGTCATTTTGCCAGTTTAGCCAATAAATTATTGGCTAAACTGGCAAAATGACCATTCCTAAATACAACAACATCTGTTTCAACACATGATTTCACATCAAGAATCTTGCAAAACAAATATATAAACATATATATATATTACAAATACTACATACATATATATATATATTAATATATATATATATATATATTATATATATACTATATGCATACATACATACATATATATATATTATACTATGCATAAATTAGTACAGGATGTCACCAACAGTAAACAACATGAAATACGGAAACAAATGAGTTCAATACACAAACAATGAGAGAAACAAATGGAAAACAGGATATATATATATATGTATATATATATATATACACATATATACATAAATACGTACATACATATATATATATATATATATATACACACATACACACACACACACACACACATAATTCATTATGTGTGTGTGTGTGTGCATGTGTTTCCTCTATGCGCAGCCAAACTGCTGGATCAATCTGAATGTTTTTCATTACTCATGGAAGGTTCTAGAGCAGGGTCACTAACTTTTTTACTTTTTTCAAAAACAGAAATATGTTTTACATACCTGTCATATACGTCGGTTTTGTTTTTTCGCTTTAAAGGTAAATGATTCTGATAGAAGTAAACACGCTATTGAATAATTCTCTGTCGTACGTCTACAACCCCACCTCTTTTTAAAACGCTTTTTAATTGTGATAATGAAACAAGAGGTTTAGTCCTTACTGCCAAAATTCATTTCTCCTGGGAACTATAATGGCGATGATGTCTTCATTCCACGGATCCCATTAGTCGCATATGACCTTCCCTATGAATTTAAATGGCTCTGAAACTAAGTTTTGCTATGTTCATAAACAAATCTCAAGCACAATCTCTCAACGTTGTTGGACTTAATCTTACTTCTTTCATGGGCAGCTATATGTAGGGTGTTTGCGAATTGGAAGCCCCAAAACTCTTTTTCTTTGTACACCAATTAAAGGATACACTGAAAATATTGTATATTTAGAAGTTCTACAAAATTAAACTGTGACTGATTTCAGGATTTGTTTTAATAACGTTGGTTATACTCACATCATCTGATAGAATTTTTCTGAAGATATCTTTTTTATCAGAATGAATATATTTATTTCCTTTAACATTCTTTAAACTTCCTAGCAACATTGGGTACTCAGGCTAGCATATGTGTGTGTGTGTGTGTGTGTGTGTGTGTGTGTGTGTGTGTGTGTGTGTGTGTGTGTGTGTGTATACATACATACATACATACATACATACATACATACATACATACATACATACATACATACATACATACATACATACATATATAGCACATGCCTGGCAATTGGAACATACATATTAATTGATAGCAAGGTACAGTATTTCATTTTGCAACCATATTATGCTACCAAGTATATTAAAGATTTACAAGCCATGTAAATCATTAACATCATCATCATCAGCATTATACTCATTTCATACTTGTCTTCCATGTTGTCATAGGTTGGATGGTTTGATAAAGAGTTGCATCTGGCCCCAACATCAGCTTTGGCATGGTTTCTACAGATGGATGCCCATCCTAATGCCAACAACTTTACAGTGCGTACTGGGTGGTTCTTCCATGACACTGGCACTAGTGAAGTTGCCAAGTCACTTACAAAAAAAAAAAAAGAAAGGAAAGAAAGAAAAACCTATTTGACTGAGTGGTATTGTATTTGAGTGCGAGAAAGGTGGATTTATGCCTGGTGTTGAAGGGTAAAGTATGATAGAGAGACAAGCACAGGTACTGTATCCCTGTTGACAAGCTCCTAATATTTAAAATAGCGTTAAGACTTATGGTCTGCAAATTAGTAGCTCTGATTTTCTATAGCTACTGTAATTGCTGAGAATATAAATAAATTAGCTGATTATTTCTCTGGGGTTTGTCACATTGATGAAGATGCCCCTGATGAGAATCCAATAAAAAGTTTTTCATCATTCCTTTCAATCTAGGGAGAAACAGCTAAATTAGCCTTGTTTATAAAAGTACTATATAGTTTATTATAGAGAAGAGAAATGGCTACCCCAGTGTTACTAGAGGATGGGTGAGAATAGCTGGAAGGGAGATAAAGCTTGTGATGACAGGGTGCCAGAGCATACTCATAAGGTACAAGATGGTGAATATAAAGGAGAATAAACAGAGTGGATCATTGGAGAAAGGAAGGGTGGGAAAGGAGAGTGGCAGATGGTTAGAGATGGGGCTAGAGGGAGATGTAGTGAGTGACAAACATGGGCAGAGCTGTGGTTGATGGTTAATATCAGTATGGAGGCAGATGAAAGAAAAATAAGTGGCTCAAGAAGGAGGAGGTAACAAGAAGCCTGAATAATATATCTTTGCTACTAGTTATATCCATGCCAAACTTTTAATAGGTATTTTTAACTGATATGCAGAGCTTTTGAGTTCAGACACTTACATCTCATGCTTTCCTGATAACAGATCTGTGGAATTGGCCTCTTGCCTCATTTATTTTGAGGCAAGGTTCCTATTTCACTTTTTCTAGAAACTTACATGAATAGTACTGGCATGGCTGTGTGGTTAGGAAGTTCATTTCTCAACATGTTTTTGAGATTCAGTCCCAGTGTGTGTGTCCTTGAACTTATGCCTTGTAAGAGAATTTGGTAGATGGAAACTGTATGTAAGTTTGTCATAAATACACACATTCATGTATGTATGTATAGATTGTTTGAAGTAATGTACAAATTTTACATATTAAAATAAAGAGGTAATCAGAATTTTGGATAATTATTTTAGTGCTTTAGTGAATTTGGGGATTCATCAGAAATGATCACTTCTGAAGATTCTCCATGTTGTAACATAATTTGTTATGTACAATAAATAAGATAGCCAGACACTGAGCACAGGAGTGGCTGTGTGGTAAGTAGCTTGCTTATCAACCACATGGTTCCAGGTTCAGTCCCACTGAGTGGCATCTTGGGTAAGTGTCTTCTACTATAGCCTCGGGCTGACCAATGCCTTGTGAGTGGATTTGGTAGATGGAAACTGAAAGAAGCCCGTCGTGTATATGTATATGTATATATATATGTGTGTGTTTGTGTGTCTGTGTTTGTCCCCCCCCACCCCCAACATCGCTTAACAACCAATGCTGGTGTGTTTACGTCCCCTGTAACTTAGTGGTTCGGCAAAAGAGGCTGATAGAATAAGAAATAGGCTTACAAAGAATAAGTCCTGGGGCCGATTTGCTCGACTAAAGGCGGTGTTCCAGCATGGCTGCAGTCAAATGACTGAAACAAGTAAAAGAGTAAAAGAGTAAAGAGACAACAGTAACAACAATGTAACGAACTAACAAATCTCTTTATGAACCAACAATCAAATATTCCTTGTGAACTAACCAACTGACACCTTCTGACTTCACTGCAAACTAACACGAACTTCACTTGACTCCGAAATCTGAACCCTGATCTCACTCAGATTGTTACTATTTATAGTTTACTCAGATCAGTTTATCTCTTGCAAGAGGCATTGTAACTCTCATCACAACATCTCCACTTTTGAGATTTCAACTATTGTAAGAAAGTGGAATTTCTTTTATTTTTTTCTTTCCAGCACCTCTCCCTCTTTTTCTTCTCTTTTTTTAGCTGTTGTATCTTAATTGTTGTCTGACTTTTAAGGTAGTATTTTTCATTGCACACAGCACTTTTTTCTTTTCATTGTACTCAGCACACTTTTTTTTTGTAAATTTAATATCTTTTTCGTTTAGATATTACTTCCAGATATTCAGTCTGCTTTTGTTTTCTGAAGCTAATTCTATGGGGTCCAATATCTCTTGGTACTGGCACTTCAAACAAATCATAGAAGACTTCCATTGGTATTATCCTTCATTCTTCTGTATGTCTCATCTTTAACTGGTTAAGGTATCAAATGTTCCGAATGTTATCCTTTAATTAAATACATCATGTTTCCTAATCTTTTGATTACATAGTCATCCTCCCAACCTTCTTTACCATTTTTGTAATTTTTAAAATGAATTTTATCTCCTATTTCGAAATATTTTGTAAGATTTCTTGTATTTCCTTCAAATGTATTTATTGTCTTTCCTTTATTTGTATTTTTCCTGGCAATAATTTATCAAAGATCGATTTTATTTTAGGTGTGAACATTAACTTTGCTGGTGACTTTCCTGAATTAGTATTTGGATTTGGCATTATTCTATATACTCTCAAAAATTTCGTTAGTGCCTCATCATAATCTAGCTCATTCCTAGCTTTTATTAGAGCTCTTTTGAACATGTCAACAAATCTTTCTGCCTGTCCATTTGACCTCAGGTGGTAGGGTGGAGTAATGATGTGCTTTATAGCATGTATTTTGCGGAAATTTCTTAATTAATATCCCTTTACTCTTTTACTCTTTTCTTTACTCTTTTACTCTTTTAATTGTTTCAGTCATTTGACTGTGGCCATGCTGGAGCACCGCCTTTAGTTGAGCAAATGACCCCGGGACTTATTCTTTGTAAGCCTAGTACTTATTCTATCAGTCTCTTTTGCCGAACTGCTAAGTTACGGGGACATAAACACACCAGCATCAGTTGTCAAGCGATGTTAGGGGTGACAAACACAGACACACAAACATACGTGCACACACACACACACACACACACACACACATATATATATATATTATATAACAGGCTTCCTTCAGTTTCCATCTACCAAATCCACTCACAAGGCTTTGGTCAGCCTGAGATTATAGTAGAAGACACTTGCCCAAGGTGACACACAGTGGGACTGAACCCGGAACCATGTGGTTCATAAGCAAGCTGAATTTTGTTCCATTATCTGAAACACCATATTGAGCAAATAACTCAAGTAGGAACTTTATTGTTGTCTTTGCTGTGGGCTTATTACATCTGCATATCTATGGCCACTTTGTATAGCTATCCACAATGATTAGATAGTATGCGCCATTCACTGGTCCAGTGTAGTTGATATGTATTCTGGGCCATGGGTTCTCAGTCTTTGTGCATAGACCTAGTTTGTCTGAGAGTACTTGTAGAAAAAATTTTTTTAATTTTCTCTTTAAATCTCCAGATGAATTATTTTTAGAGGAATGACCATTTATGTTTTTACAATAGATATTTATGGGGATGTCCCACAAATCAAATAATTCTAACCAATTGGCATGACACAGATCAGTTGCATTTTTAATGATGAAAACTTTCGCTTTGCATGTTTTCTCTCGAAATGTGACATTACGCCTATGAAATGTAATATGTCGCCCATCGTGCTACAGGCAGATTTCGCTGTTTTCTCAACATAGGTTTCCCTATTTTCTTCCATGTGTCCATATTTATTATTGAAATATCACTTCCAGTGTCCAATATGCATTCCATTTATTTTTACGTGTACAAATTTTCTTATTTGGGAGTTGATTTTTGTTTCTGCTAAGAGCACTCTAGGATTTTTAAAGTTTGACCTTTGTAATTTTGTTCAGCAGTGTGAACTCTTGTGACCAATTCTTTTGCAACTGTAACATTTTTGATTTTTAAATTGACAGTCTTTTCTGAAATGATTGTATGTTAGATCTTGGTTTGCTTGTTCCAATTTGGAAAGAAGTCTTGCGTGAATTTCTGTATCTTCACTTGCTGTAATGCCTTGTATGAAAATAAGACACTTGAACATCTCAGGTGTAAGTCCTTTCAGTTTAAAACTTTCACACAACCTGTTGATTGTTCCTGCATCTGTGATAAAATCATCATTCTC
>NC_043010.1:34718633-34721133 GCF_006345805.1 Octopus sinensis
AACAACAACAACAACAACAATAACAGCAAAACAAACAATGCCAACAGCTACAGCAACATCATCCAACCACTTGCGAAGTATGGCGCCTAAATAAAGAAATAGATAAAACAAGCAAAAAGAAAAAAAAAACAAAAAAACACACACCCATCTTACACACCCACTCATGGCACAGGATGTGTTCAGATCCAGTGGCTTGTTATTATAAAGATGCCACTTGATCTCTCAGTATGGTGCAGACAAACCAAACTGCCTGTCAGCAATGCAGGGTAGGGTTTTGAAGAGTTTGTGAAAGGAAACTGCATCAAGTTTACTCTTTCTTTTAACGATGTTTGATGTGTTAATTAGGATTATATGCGCGTTTTGTTTTGCGATAATTGTTTTTTATATGGTGTGTGGGTGGACGTGTGGGTGTGTTGGTCGTTGGGATGGTGGTTGGTCAGGTGATAGGTAGGTGGGAGGCTGTTGTATTTTTGGTGTATTTCGGGTTAAAGAGACTTTGTACATAGAGGATACCTCAGATTGCTAGAAACAACAGTCAAATCTTCCAATAAATCAAACTCTGCCTTTTTAAGGAAAAAGAAGACTATATGTCAACTATCTTCTAGCATTAAATATTGTAAAAAAGACAAATGTCAAGGCTATCCCTCCACATACTGTTTCTATTTAATCCAAACCAAACCAACTATTTCCCCCATATGTGTGTATGTGCATGTGTGTGTGTGTGTGTGTGTGTGTGTGTGTGTGTTGTGTGTGTGTGTGTGTGTGTGTGTGTGTGGTGTGTGTGTGTGGATCGACTACATTCTCATCAGAAAGCGAGATACATGATTGTTCACAAATGCAAAGACCTTCCCTGATGAAGAATGTACCCCTCAGCATATGTTAGTCATCAGTGACTTCAAACTACAGGCAAGAAGGATTCCAAGAAGCAGACCAGTCTGGGAAAGAAGGATTTGGAAGCTTAAGGATCCTTTGAATTGTCAGAGGTTTGGAGACGACTCAACAACCATTTCATGAGGAGGAGAAGTTACAGACATGTGACATTGAGGACAACTTGAAGTTCTTACATGACAACTTACTGATAGCCACTGACCAACTTTGTGGCTGGTGCAAAGTCCCAACCCTAGGGTGACATGGTGGTGGAACAGTGTAGTTGACAGGGCCATTAAAGCAATGAAACAGGCCTGAAAGGACAAGAAAGGTGGTAGTAGCAAAGACCTATATTAGGTAGCTAGAAGGGAAGCTAGGAAGCAGGTATACTTAGCCAAGGAAGAAGCAGAAAGGAAGAAGCTTGCCAATGTTCTGCAGTATGAGGACCTGTGACTTGAGGTGTTTTGGTTTGCAAGACAGTGTCTCAGGGAAATTCATGATATTGCAAGAGAGAAGTGTGTTTGCATGGATGATGGTTCACATGCAGTTATTGACTCTGCAAAGAAAGAGGCATGGAAGTGCCACTGTGAAAAGGCTTCTAAATATAGAGAACACTTGGAAGAAGGAGAATCTGCCTAATGTGGACTCAACTTAGGGACCAGCTATCTGAATAGACAGTAGCTTGGTGATACCTTAAACAGAAATAATTACCTAGGTATCAAATTGCTGAACCAGGTGATGAAAATTACAGAGGATCATAGCTCAACTATTTAGGAAGATAGTTAGTCAAGATGAGATGCCATTTGGTTTTGTACCAGGGAGAAGCACTACTGATGCTCTACTCCTGGTAAGGCAGCTGCAGGAGAAGTATCTAGCCAAAAATAAACTTCTGTACATGGCTTTTGTTGAAGAAAGCTTTTGTTAGGGACCCCATTCCCTTATCTGGTGGTCAATGCAGTGGCTAGGGATATATGAATGGTTGGTGGAAGCTGTTCAAGGCATATACAGGGATGCATATATACAGAGAAAGAGAGAGAGAGGGAGAGGGGGGGCATAGATATATAATACACACACACACATGATAGTATATGTATATCTTTAGACATTACATGTACACACCCACCGGCAGAGTGCTTTTGGTTAATCACATTTACTTTTCTCCTTATCCAATTTCCTACTTCCTTTACTTCCTAACTCCTCCCACTAAGAGAATATATATCCGTGTGTGTGAATATGTATATAAATGTGGATATATTTGTATGCATGTCTTAATTGCATATGTATATATGTATGTATGTAAGTATGTATGTATGTATGTATGTATGTATGTATGTATGTATGTATGTGTGTGTGTGTGTGTGTGCAAATATATATATACACACACAAACAGACAGACATACACACACCGAATATTTGTCACATATATTTACAGATATATATATATATATATATATATATATATATATTCTTTTATTCATTTATTCTTTTACTTGTTTCAGTCATTCTATCAGTCTCTTTTGCTGAACTGTTAAGTTACGGGGATGTAAACACACTAACACTGGTTGTCAGGTGATAGAGGGAGGACAAACATAGACACACAAACACATACAAACATATACACACACATACATAT
>NC_043010.1:34726133-34778633 GCF_006345805.1 Octopus sinensis
AATTTTTAAATCATTGTATTAAATTCTTTCTAAATATGTCTTAGATTTATTTCTATGTTGTTTCCACCTCATCTTTTATATATAAAAATTTGATTTGTATAGCTCTTTAATCTTCTTCAACTATATATACATATACAGACATAAATATATATATATATATATATATATATATATATATATATATATATATATATATATATAATATATATATATATATATATATATATATATACACACACACACACACACACATTCATACATACATACATAAAAGGCATTTATGACAGTGAAATATTAAAAGCATCCTATGCACTCAGTAAAGTTATTGGCATTAGGACCGGCATCCAACTGTAGAAATCATGCCAAAACAGATGACAGGAGCCTGGTACAGCTCTCCAGCTCACCAGGTCAAGTCAAACTGTGTAACCCATGCCAGCTGGATGTTAAATGATGATGATGATATGTGCATCTGTGTTTATATATATATATATATATATATATATAAATAATAATAATATTAGAGAGTAAATCCAAACTTACAGGGAAAAATTAGATTTAGGATTAAATCTAATTTTACAGTATAAATATATATATTAAATTAGAGATAAAACTACTATTAGACAATATTTTGTCTAATGTTTTGGTTTATGTTTTTCACTGTTTGATTTGCCTAATAGTGGTTTTATCTCTAATTTAATATGTATATATATATATATATGTGTGTGTGTGTGTGTGTGTGTGTAAGTATGAGTGTGTGTGCACACATGTGCATGTATGTAAGTATATATATATATATATATATATTTCTGTATGCGTGTCTTTGTGTCTGTGTTTGTCCGCACCACCATTTATGAGCCTGTCCAGTTGTGTTTATGCCCCTGTAATTTGGTGCCAGCAAAAAGCCCAATAGAATTTTTCAAAAAATATAAAGAGTGGAGTTGATTTGTTCAACTAAAATTCTTCAAGGCGGCACCCCAGCATAGCCACAATCTAGTGACTGGAACAAGCAAAAGATAAAAGATATATATGCACACACACTAAGTCACTCTCAACATGCATACACACTCATATATATACGTATGTTTACATATACTTATATATATATATATATAAGTATATATAATAATAAGTAATTCATTGATTGCATTCAAGAAGACTAAGTCTCAAAAGATTCAATATGAGGAAGAATAAATAATAATTTATATATATATATGTGTGTGTGTGTGTGTGTGTGTGTATGTATATGTATATGTATATATATATGTATATATATATATATATATATGTATATCTATCTATCTATCTATCTATATATATATATATATATATATATATATATACCAATTGAGGACTGAACACGAAAAGTGGACAGTCAACATGCTAGATATAGACGTCAAATCGTCATTCTCCACAAAAAGACGTCTATATCTAGCATGTTGACTGTCCACTTTTCGTGTTCAGTCCTCAATTGGTATATATAAATATTTTAATCTTCAGATTCTTTTTAATATGCTAGACCACTGGTTTTAATTGATAAATATTGATTTCTACCCTTAATTAATTTTATATATATATGTTTGTATGAATGTATGTATGTATGTATGTATGTATGTATGTATGTATGTTGTATGTATGTATGTATGTATGTATGTATGCATGCATGTATGTATGTATGTATGTATGTATGTATGTATATATGTGAATATATATATATATATATATATATATATATATATATATATATGTGTGAATATATATATATCTATATATATATATATATATATATATATATATATATATAACTGTCAGGCATTCATATATATATATAAATGCCTGACATCTGCACAGTTGTTTCAATGCTTAAGCATTTTCTCAAAGATGTAAAATAAAGAAATGACCACCTGTGTCTCTATGTTGTAAAAACTAGGAAAATGGAATCATTATGTTTTCTTCAAAAAACAAAACAAAAAATTAAAAATGAAAAAATAGCTACAAATCTACATCAGTTTGAAGAAAGAGTTGGTAGTATTTAGAAGAGAAGATTTGAGAAAGATATATGTCGGTGGTGGCAGATTTAGCTGCAGAAAATATTTTCTTACATAAACAATTTGTTTTTGTTTGCAGGAAAATATATGACAACTAATGAAGATGGTGTAACTGTTAAAAATTGGTGGAATTGGTTATTTTACAGAACTGGTTGAATTAACACTACAACTATAATTGAACAGCAGAACAAGCAGATTTGCCAGAAGAACTGAGTTGGCAGAACTGTAGAAATTGGTTATGGAATTGAGATGGAGGAGATACCTTATGAATATCTAACTATCCAGAACAATTCCAGGATCCTTGAGGAACTAAACAGTGCCAAATCTATAGAACTGCTTCCAACCATTTTGGCAGTAATTTTGATGGCATCAGTTGGTGCAGTGGGAAACATACTTGTCTGGTATATCTATGCCATGAAACTGGAAAAGACGGCCACTAATTTCTTCATTGCGTCTCTCGGACTTGCAGATTTTTTTACATGCAGCATTGGTATACCAATAGAGACCTTCATACTGTGCCATTCACTGGCCTTCTACAGTGATGTGGCATGCAAAGTGATGCGGTACATTACAGGGGTAACCATAACAACTGCTGCCGTTATTGTCCTTCTCATTGCTGTTGATCGGTATTTCAGGTAAATCAATGTGTTTCTATGTTTTTTTATTGTTATTGGTGTTTGTACAAAGTTTAATTTGGGGAAGAAATAGAATTAGTATTTAACCCCAACTCTGACCTTATTTTCTAACCAAAACTCTATATGTAACACCAGTGGAGTAAAAGATGAATTATTTATGAATATGTTTACCACCATGGCTGGTTACTGGAACTTATCAGTGATGCCATGTATTTCCAGTCACACTGTATACTGTTTAATTACGAGGAAATGTAATATTCTTTGCATTTTTGCAATATTTCATAATTAAACTTTAATATTTAGCACCCATGTTATTTAAATATCCTCAAAACCATGTCAAAGATACGAAATAAAATATTTTCTCAAATTATGAAAATGTACCATCAGTGGTGCATTTGGTGGTTTTGTGAAGTTTGCAATGAACCACCTGAGCTACATGTGGCTGTTAATGTGTTAATTAGTATTTCAGTATTTAGTTCTGTCCTTTTATTTTCTGAAATCAGATCTTACAAAAATTACCTTTGTTTTTCACCTTTGGCAATATATTCAATTGCACTGTGTCTTGTGTATACTTGGTATTTATTGTAGTGGTTATGGCTCAGTGGTTAGAGCGTCGAGCTTACGATCGTGAGGTTGTGAGCTCGAATACCGGACCAGGCTGCGTGTTGTGTTCTCAAGCAAGGCACTTTATTTCACGTTGCTCCAGTTCACTCAGCTGTAGAAATGAGTTGCGACGTCACAGGTGCCAAGCTGTATCGACCTTTGTCTTTCCCTTGGATAACACTGGTGGCGTGGAGAGGGGAGGCTGGTATGCATGGGCGACTGCTGGCCTTCCATAAACAACCTTGCCCGGACTTGTGTCTAGGAGGGTAACTTTCTAGGTGCAATCCCATGGTCATTCATGACCGAAGGGGGTCTTTACCCTTTAATATTAAACGATTGTGTTCTCCTGTTCTGTTTAGTCCATGGATCAAAGAGTCATTGAATAATAAATGTGTGAAGAACAAATATATAGTATGTGATTTATTTGAAAGGAAAAAAAAACTGTTTTAAAAAATGACCATTCTGAAATATAACGATTATTTTTCTATTTTTCTCCTTTGTATTTACAGAGTCTGTCGTCCACGTACCTGGCAGTTTACAAGACGCTCAGCAGTACACACAGTTGGAGTAGTATTCGCTATTGTCGTCACTGGCACAAGTCCTGGAGTGTTTATATTTGGCTGCCACAAAGTTTCAACATCTGTGGACCTTGTTGGTTACGAGTGCTTTATTTCTGAGGAATATATCTCCACCATTTTTCCTACAGTCTACTTTGTGTCAATATCAGTAATTTATTTTGCTGCTGCCATTACCCTTTCATCTATTTACTTCATGGTTGGCTTGAGAGTCCGACGGCACGAGAGGACGTGGCGGTTAAGAGAGAGTCGATCATCACGGCATGATATCAACCACTCTGCAATGCTGTCCTGTGACAGGAGAGCACGGAACTTGCTTGCTCCACAGACTGTAAGGCGGTCGAG
This sequence comes from Octopus sinensis, assembly GCF_006345805.1. NCBI lineage: Eukaryota > Metazoa > Mollusca > Cephalopoda > Octopoda > Octopodidae > Octopus > Octopus sinensis. The sequence goes on from NC_043010.1 coordinate 34,730,337, forward strand.
CATACATTTGTTTCGGACAACACTTGTTCTGCTGATGATAACCATCATATGGATCATTAGTTACTGGCCAAACCTAATCTTGGTTAACTATGCCATCTCTAAACCAGACATTAAAGCTAACATGGGTGTGCCGGGTCTCAACAGTTATAATATGGCAGTGAGGAGTTATTTTATCAACAATGCCATTAATCCATTCATTTATGGTTTCTTCAACAGGGGATTTAGAAGTCAAGTCCTGAAAATCTGGAAAGGTATCTCTAAGTGCTTTCATAAAACTCCAGTACCCTTTTCTGTTGGTTGGCAGTGAATTGACAATGATTTAGCAGTGAATTGGCACTAAATTGGAAATTAATTCCCAGTGAATTGATTATATGTAGGTGGAAAATTGTCAGCAGCAAATTGGTAAAGAATTCTCAGGGAGTGACAGTCATCTGGTAGTGAATTCAGAATTTTTGGTGGTACAAATTCTTCATGAAATGATAAGGAAAAGCAGAGATTTAGCAGTGAACCATTAGGTGGTTGTGAATTTGTAACAAGATGTTTACAGAACTGACATTATAGTAACAGTGCAGAGTGGTGAAATGTTTTTGGGGTGAAAAAATAAATTGCTTGAAGTGGAAAAGTCTGTGTACAGTAAAATAATTTAGAGTGAAAAATGCAACAATGAGTAGCTGAATTTTAAGAATGATTTGAATATATCAAGTCAAATTTAGCAGCCTAAAATCGACGAGAAGGTTTTTTAAAAATAATTTGAAGGTGTAGAAGAAAGAACTGTCACTGCTAGATCTGCTGCTTTAAAATGATGTTATGTTCAGTAACTTTTAGTAAATCTTCAATATATTATGGTAATACATGTACACACGCAACACATACACACACACACACACACACACACGCATACATTTATGCATATGTATCTGGCAATGGCAATGATGATACATATATGTATGTAAAAATGTGTATACACACACACACACATGTGTAAGTTGTCTAAAAGTCCCTATGTGAGGAAAAAGATGCACTTGTATATCTGTCAACAGATTGGATATATTATCTGAAGTGTACAGTACTATATATCCATCATGGCTGATCTTACCAATCGGTTTCGTGCTCAGGGTACAACAGACTGTTAGGTAACAATCTGATTATATAACCCTTCGCTCATCAGAGGTAGCTAATTTGGAATGAAATATGGTGACTGCTCTCTATTGTTGGAGGTGAAAGCATTTTTTCTGGTCACCAGTGAGATCATAACATTTTTTTCTGGCCTCGCCCTTTAACCTCCAACATAAGAGAGCAGTAGCCTTATTTCTTTCCATATCAGTTACCTCTGATGAGTATAGGATTATATAATCGGATTGTTACCTAACACTCCATTGTACCTCTAGCACGAAACCAATGGGTAAAAATCAGCTGTGATGAATATATAATACTGTACTGTACACTTCAGATAATATACATTCATACATACATACATATATACATACATACATACATACATACATACATACATACATACATACATACATACATATATATATATGCAGAGAGAGAGAGAGAGAGAGAGAGACATTCATTTTACCATGCTTGCATGGATAGAAGAGTTTATTTAAAGAAACAATTGTTTTTAATGATGGATATCCTTCCAACTAATGATGACTGTTGGGTGGTGAAACAAAAATACATTTCATACAATCAAACAAACTAAAGGAAGAACAGTTAAATGCCTTCTAACTGGAATTATGAGAACGACACTTATACATCATAAGTGGATTTTTAAAGCTTTGCAAAGTAATCAATCTATGACATCATTTCTTGAAATTATAGTAACCTTTGTATGAGGTGTACTGTATGAAGTAGTGGTGTGGCTAATGTCCCTGTAACTGTACACATACAGGTACACACATATGCACACATTCATATGCATACATGTACAAACACATATACATACGTTATGCACGTGTGTATGTGTGTTTGTGTGTATATAAATATATATGTGTGTGTGTGTGTGTGTATATATTTATATTTATATAAATGCATATATATGTGTATGTGTGTATACATACACACACATATATTATGAAAAGATTCTACAAATTTCCATGACAATCATGTATATAAAAGTAGCAATAAGATCCATTCCATGAAGATATTTATATATAATCAATAGGGTTTAGAATGTTTTTCTCTCATCGAAACTATTTCAGTTGTGTTATATTTAGCATTGTTTGTTCTTACATGGATACACGATGGACACATAAATATAACACACATTGCGGATATATTTTATATTTTAGACAAGCACAGTACAATTCAGCCAAAATTCCTGTGAGTGGTATTGTACAGCAAATAAATGACTAAATTCCATATATAAAAACACAGTTCAATAGTTCTTGTTCGTTGGAGTGTTTAAGTCTTCTTTGTTTAAGACTATACACTGTCTACAATACTGCTTGTTGGTCTTTAATATACACAGATATGGCATATCAGGAGGTACATATTGGTAGTAAATTTTGGCATAAGGCCAGCAATTTTGGGGGAGGGGGTAAGTTAATTATATCAACCCCAGTGTTCAACTGGTACTTATTTCATTGACCCCAAAAGGATGTAAAGCAAAGTTGACATTGGCAGAATTTGAACTCAGAATGTAAAGAGGAATGAAATACACTAAACATTTTGCCTGGCACAGTAATGATTCTGACAATAATTGAAGGTGGCAAGCTGGCAGAAACGTTAGTATGCCGGGCGAAATGCTTAGTGGTATTTCGTCTGTCTTTATGTTCTGAGTTCAAGTTCCACCGAGGTCGACTTTGCCTTTCATCCTTTTGGGGTTGATAAATTAATTACCAGTTATGCACTGGGGTCGATGTAATCGACTTAATCTCCTTGTTTGTCCCCTCTATGTTTAGCCCCATGTGGGCAATAAAAATATAAGTAATGATTCTGACAGCTATATTTTGGTGGATTTCATTGCTCCAGATATGTCATACTTGTTTCATTTAATCAGTGGACTACATACATGTAGGCTTGAGCAGAGGAGTGACATCGATGTATAACAGTTGGCATGGATCTATGATTATTCAAGAAACCTTTTCCCATCTGCTGAATACAGAGGACCATTTAATAAAGAATTGTTTCTTTTATAAATCGTTCTATTCTTTTTTTTAATTCTATTCTGTTACTTGTGAGTACCTTATTTACACTGTATGCACATGTATATATCCATAACCAACACATAAATCATATGCATTTAGCACCAATAATTAAAATCCTTGAATGTTTTTAAATATAGGTCAACATTGAGTGCTTTCTTAATGGCAGGTTTAATATGTAGTAATCCAGTTGTGATGTGTCACATTGGACTTGTCCTTAATGATGTGCTACATCCCACATCCAAAAGTTGCATAAATTCAGGTGCAGGAGTGGCTGTGTGGTAAGTAGCTTGCTAACCAACAACATGGTTCCGGGTTCAGTCCCACTGCGTGGCATCTTGGGCAAGTGTCTTCTGCTATAACCCCAGGCCGACCAATGCCTTGTGAGTGGATTTGGTAGACGGAAACTGAAGGAAGCCTGTCGTGTATATATATATATATATATGTGTGTGTGTATGTGTGTGTTTGTGTGTCTGTGTTTGTCCCCCTAGCATTGCTTGACAACCGATGCTGGTGTGTTTATGTCCCTGTCACTTAGCGGTTCGGCAAAAGAGACCGATAGGATAAGTACTGGGCTTACAAAGAATAAGTCCCGGGGTCAAATTGCTCGACTAAAGGCGGTGCTCCAGCATGGCCGCAGTCAAATGACTGATACAAGTAAAAGAGTAAATTCAGATCTGGTGGGCAAGGACACTAGACTTCCTTGGGTACAAACAATGGAATGTTGAACTTAGAAAATCTCACACACTCTTTGAAACCATGTGCTGGTGCAAAAGCTTGGATAAGCATAAGTCATCCATAGAGTCAGACCTTTATCAAAGATGTCCAAATACTCAGCTATGTTAATATTAAAACTCACTTTGCTGAAATGAGGTAGCATCTCACATCTATTACTTTCAACGGCTCCAAATGTCATCAAGGCTGCACAACAGCAGAAATTTTGGAAGGCTTGGTTTCAATAACCCTGCAGTTCTGATGAGTCATATCGCTGAACATTGGAAAACTTCTTCTTTTCTGCTTCTCCCTTGGCTATGTATACCTGTCTCCCAGGCTCCCTTCTGGCTGTATATATATATGTGTACATAGATATAACACAAACATACATAAATATACATCAAACCACAGATGGAACAGCCGCTACATCAGGAGAAAGATGTAGAGCAAAGTGAAATGGGACTAATTGATAATATGTCATTGCCTCTTGAATACTAATAATGAATATTGAAGTAATTAAAGCAGCCTGAGTATTTCTTTTAATTATTCTATTATAGTCATGTAGGCCAATATTATGGAATGTTGGATGAAGTTAACATTCCTGACATCACCATCATCATCACCATCATTATTATTATAAATAAGGCAGTGAGTAGAATTGTTAGCACGCTGGGCAAGATGCTTAGCAGCATTTTGTCCGTCTTTACATTTTAAGTTCAAATTCTGCCAAGGTTGACTTTACCTTTCATCCTTTCAGGGTCGATAAATTAAATACCAGTCAAGTACTTGGGTCGATGTGATCGACTATTCCTATCCCCAGAAATCCCAGGCCTTGTGTCTATAGTAGAAAGGATTCTTATTATTATTATGATTGTTGTTGTTGTTGTTGGTGATGATGTTATTGTTAGTTTGCTGGTCAAAATGCTTAGTGGCATTTCATCAGTCTTTATGTTCAGAGTTCAAATTCCATCTAAGTTGACTTTGCCTTTCATCCTTCTGGGGTTGATAAAAAGTACCGATCAAGTACTGGGGTTGATGTAATCGACTTTTCCCTCCCTTCAAAACTGCTGGTCCTGCACCAAAATCTAAAACTATTATTATTATTATTATTATTATTATTATTATTATAAAGTGGTGAGCTGGCAGAATCATTAGCACACCGAGCAAAATGCTTAGCAGTATTTCATCTGTCTTTATGTACTAAGTTCAAATTCCACTGAGGTCAACTTTGCCTTTCATCCATTTGGGGTCGATTAAATAAGTACCAGTTATGTACTGGGGTCGATATAATCGACTTAATCCCTTCCCCCAAATATGAGGTCTTGTGCTTCCAGTTGAAAGGATTATTATTATTATTATTTATTGTCTTTGCACACCTTCTAATACTAGAGATGTACTAGAGTGCCAGCTGTTCACTACCAGTGAACCAAGGTAACACCTCTTATATTTTGAGCACCGCCCAGATTATTCAAGCAGTTCCAAGCAGTGCTGTTTTCTGCAAGTGCTCCACCTTTATTGCAGCCCCTATTTGTTCCATGTACTTCTCAAGATTTTACTCACTGTTCCCAGGGCTCTGACAATTATTGGTACTACTACCACAACTGCTTAACCTCCCATGCTAACCTGTCATATCTATTGACTTTTCTTTCTTCCTTATTGCATACTTTGTTGTCAGCTGGGCACGCTATATCTATGATCCGGCACTGTTTGCTTTCTTTCTCAACACTATATTTTTATTATTATTATTATTATTATTATTATTATTATTATTATTTTATGATTGACTTTTGCTTTACATTTGTACAAGTTGGCTCCAAGTCTCACCCAGAGACCTCAAGAGACAACAAGTTGGAAGTTCATGTTGATGTTATGCCTAGGGTGTCATATATTTAGTTTTGTACATGGTATTGTTCTAGAGAATGTTTAAGAAACCATAAGAAAATTATGTTTGTTTTAAAACTTGAGATTACATAGAAAGTATTTTGTGTAGGATATGAGCAGTTCCCATGAGCACTATCTTTTGAATTTCTGCCATTTTGGGGTTTCCTGGTGTCTGAGCTAGGTAGCAATCAGACCCTTTTGATATCATTCCCAGGGAACCTATGACAACAGGCATTGTTTTAGTCTTCAGGTTCCATATTTTTCTAATTTCTATTTCAAGATCTTTATATTTGCTCAGTTTTTGGTAGGTCTTGACAGATATGTTAATATCGATTGGGACAGTCATATCAACGAGGAGGCATGATTTTTGTCTGAAGTCTTTCAATATGATGTCTGGCCTATTCGCATCTATCTTTCTGTCAGTTTGAATGGTGAAGTTCCATATTATTATTATTATTATTATTATTATTATTATTATTGTTATTAAGGTGGCGAGCTGGTAAAATCATTAGCCCATCAGACAAAATACTTAGCAACATTTCTCCTGGCTCTTTAATCGACTTGGCCTCTCTATTCAAAATTGCTAGCCTCAAGCCAAAATTAAAATGAATTATTACAATCATTGTTACTATAAAGAGCTGTGGATTATTAGAATCCTGAGAGTATTGGGGAAAATACTTTGTGGCATTTGTCTTCATGCTTTACATTCTCAGTTCAGCTCCCACTAAGATCAACTTTGCTTTTCATCCTGTCAAGTACTGAGATTCATGGTATTGACTAAACATGCTGGCCTTGTGCCTAAATTGGAAATAATTATTAGTATGAAAGAAGGTGATGAGCTGGCAGAATCATTCAGCACACCAGTATTCATCTTCACATCTTTGAACAGGACTTAGGCTCAACTCAGACAACTATGTAAAGCTGCTGAGGACTGCAGTCAAACCTTGGCTGGAGAGGATTGCTGCTGGAAGATCATAAGAGATTGACAGAATAAGTACTAAGCATCCAAAGAATAAGTCCTGGGGTTGATTTGCTCGACTAAAGGCGGTGCTCCGGCATGGCTACAGTCAAATGACTGAAACAAGTAAAAGAGTATGTGTGTGGCAGCAGGATTTGGCTCCTTGCTATACCACCAGAAAGAGTTAGAGTGGTTGTCAGCTCTTTATAGTAACAATGATAATAATAATTCATTCTAATCCCATGGATTACTAAGTGTGGAATGTAGTTGAGAAAGACACCAACAAGCCTGCAACACCAAGGCTGAGCTGGTGCCAAGAGCTGGCAGAAACATTAGCATGCCGGGCGAAATGCTTAGCGCTATTTCGTCTGCTGCTATGTTCTGAGTTCAAATTCCGCCGAGGTCGACTTTGCCTTTCATCCTTTCAGGGTTGATAAATTAAGTACGAGTTATGCACTGGGGGCGATGTTATCAACTTAATCCCTTTGTCTGTACTTGTTTGTACCTTCTATGTTTAGCCCCTTTTGGGCAATAAAGAAATAAGAAATAAGATCAGGGAGGTATTTGAAGATCTTAGAGGCACAGTGAGAAAAGCATATGCCAGGTTCAGGAGTCATCTTGAGGCATGGTGGAAGCTGAAGGTGGTTACTTTGAGTAAACTGTTATCTCCATAATATTTTTTGATTTAAAAAAAAAAAAAATTTATTTTTGGATAGGACGTTGTCCTTTCTTTTCCATTTACGCAAATTGTCAAATTTAGCCCGAACACCCTGTAAAAACTGTTTCATATCTTGCAATATTTAAAAAGTTTAAATATAATTACTTATAATTACTTATAATTACTACATCTCACTCTCTCAATTGCCTCCCTCCTCAAAATTGCTGGCCTTGTACCGAAATCTGAAATCATCATCATCATCATTATTATTATTAAGGTGGTGAGCTGGCAGAATTGTTAGCACACTTGGTGAAATGCTTAATAGTATTTCATCTGCTGCTGCATTCGGAGTTCAAATTCTGCTGAGGTCAACTTTGCCTTTCATCCTTTCGGGGTTGATGAAATAAGTACCAATTATGCACTGGGGTTGATATAATCGACTAGCTCCTGTCACCCCATAATTTTCAAGGGCATGTGATTAGAGTAGAAATAATAATAATAATAAATAATAGTAATTATCATTATTATCAAGCATGCTGGACAAAATGTTTAGCAGTAATTTGCCCATCACTACATTCTGAGTTCAAATTCCACCGAGGTTGACTTTGCCTTTCATCCTTTCAGGGTTGATAAATTAAGAACCAGTGAAGCACTGGGGTTGGTGTAATTGACTAGTCCCCTCCCCCAAAATTTCAAGGCCTTGTGCCTTCAGTAGAAAGGATCATCACCACCACCATCATCATGGCATTAAGCTTGTATAATTGTTACCGCACCAGACAAATTACTTCCCAGCATTTTATCCATCTAGACGTTCTGAGTTCAAATTCTGCTGCAGTCAACTTTGCCTTTAATTTTCCCCGGGTTAATGAAGTAAGTACCAGTCGAGTACTGAGGTCAGTTAATCAACTACCCCCTTATGCCCACTTTCAGGACTTGTGCCAATAGCAGAAAGAGTTATTATTATTATTATTGAGTGAGAGAGCAACACATGCCATCAAAGTGATGCTGTGGTAGAGATATATGAACCCCAATATACACATCATAACTATCCATCTGATAATGGTGCACCATGTACATGCATCACAACAATATGTGCACAACATGGTGACCTCATATCAAGATAAACAGAGCATGATCTTGCAGATTATTATTATTGGTAAGATGGTAGAATCATTTGCTCACCAAGGAAAAATGCATAGTGGCATTTCATCCGTTGCTATGTTCTGAGTTCAAATTCCACCATGGTTGACTTCGCTTTTCATCCTTTTGGGGTTGACAAAATAAGTACCAGTTAAACACTGGGGTTGATGTAATCAACTATCCTCCTCCCCCCAAATGTCAGGCCACTGCCTATAGTAGAAAGGATTAATCATTAATGGATGGCAAAAATCTGTATATTTTCTGAAATAACATCTTAAGGTATTGAGATACCTTTTTTAAGTTTTGAGATAAATTCCTGGTAGGGTTGAGGATCAACTTTGTTTTTCCCCTTTCCAAAAGGTGATAAAATAGGTAGCAGTTATTGTTGTTTAGCCCAAGTCAACTCTGACTGAGTAGACCTATGATCAACAGCATTCCAGTCATGACCATTCTGCAAAGAGCCCAGGATCACATTATCCAAATTGTTCTTTTTAGATAGTAGGGTGTAATTTAGAGGAGATTTGGCTATTATTTCTTTCTGGAAGGATGGGCAACCATATAGACGATTCTTCATTGACTTGGGAAATACCTGGGTGAATCTAATCAACCTCATTCTCAAAAATGAGTGTCCTTGTTCTTTGCTAGGAAACATTATTACTATACTCATATTGTCAATTTAGTCAAAACTATATCCCATATTTCATTAAAAAAAATTATGTTCTGACTTGGTAACTATATCAGAAATCATTACTGCAGAGTGATGGCATGATTCAGTTATACTATTTCTTGTGCATTCTGGTAGTTTGGCTATATTGCATTTTATTCACTGCTCGGTCTGTGCACTATGTTAGTGGTCACAATATTCCTTGAGATGGAACTAGTGTTAAAAAATTCCTCTTATATTTGAAGCAACTGAAGCTGTTGAATTTGCAGGTAGTTTGGTGCTATGCTGCACTTGTATTGATGGTGTGCTATATATATGAACTGTTGATCTTTTCAAGGATTTTAAATCTGATAGTTAATCAAATTATTCAGTTTTCAATTCTGTTATTAGATCCACTTGATTCTTTGTTTGTATCTAACATCTATTCAAATTGATCAGAGGAATATCAAAATATCAGTATCACAGTTAGATTGGTACAAGGCTGAGAAAAATCAAGAAGATAAATATGCTGATAGTAACTTCAATGTCATGCTATTAAATCATTTATAGAATGAACCACTGAAAGTGAAGTTATGCTAGTCTCAGACACAGACATAACATGGCAATAGTAAAGAACAAGAATCAAAAGATGTAACTTGAGATGAAATGAGGGATGTGAAAAGAGAGAATTAGGGATGGTTAAGGTGACAAGACATCTGAGAGATTAATGAAAAGGTCAGCAAGATATGTCCGATCATCAGTGTTGCGTGGTGTTCATGGATGTAAGTGTTGTAATCTACAAGGGCAGGTGCTGATAATTTCCTGATTTTGGGTAAAATAAAATACAGGGGGATCAGTTAATTATGATTTTATTCAACATATTCCCCTCTCAGATTCACACGCTTATTGCAGTGGTCCTTCAGTTTTCCTAAGACCTGTAAAAGAACTCAGAAGGTAAGGCCCCCATCCAGGCCTTTCATGGTACCCTTAAGGCCAGAAACTTTTCAGCACCTCCTTGTATGTTTAGTTATTTAATTATTATATACTGCAATTTGTGAACAATAGCACCATTTTTAGTAGCTGAGTTTCCTGCATTTCTGATGGTGAGAGTGACAAGATAGAATCAATAACCCAATGGATTTCATTTTGAGAATATTGTCTTTTTGCAATATACAGTGAAAAGGCAAACTTCCAAATAGTTTCTATTCACCAAATTCCACTCACAAGGTATCGATCATCCCGAGGCTATGGTTGAAAACACTTACCTAAAACACTCACCTAAGATGTTGTACAGTGAAATCAAACACAGGACTACATGGTTGCAAAGCAAATTTTTTGACCAAACAGCATATCAGCACTTACTTTTCATTGGCATGCAGTGCCAAATTCAATTCTTCTGAATGGAAAGGTATCAGACCTGTTATTCAGGAAATAGATTTATCTTATGTGCTTAGCGATATAGGAAATGAAGTTGATCATTGTTCCTATAGATATCATTATTTGGAAAAGTATAGATTTCTTCTCGAGGGACATGGTAGATAAATTAACAAAGAAATCGATAGTAAATCATTTATTAAGATGTACTGCACTGAGTAAATAAAAATCCTTCTCTTTCTCCTCATTGCTCTACATCTGTTTCTCAAGATCATTACATTACTAAAACTGCATCTCAAAAGCAGACAAGCCATCCTCTTTCAGAACCAGAAAATACTTCAGCTCTGATCTATTACTGATCTTCTGTGAACCTCAAGTAAACCCCATGGTGGGGTGCAGTGCTACTGATATACACATGTCTTAGGTCTCATCTGAAAGAAGGTGATCTGAATGATAGGCAATGACTCACCAACACTATCTCTGGTCAAATGTACTATAGTCTCCTCTCTCTCTCTCCTTGCATCTTCTGGCACTATTTGAAATAGCTTTTAGTCATCTGTTACAAGCTAACTGTATACAACCTTCACCCAGATCCTCTTGTGTTCCCTACCTCTGGTCCCACACTAACTGTTTCACCTATCCTTTCACTCCAGAGCAATAACCCATTAGAATATACTTCCTATAGACGTCTACTTCCAGTAGTTCAAACTGGACCTTCACCTATCAGTTTCAACAGTCATCTTTTCTCCTCACAAAACTATAAAAAGAATCTACAGATTTCACCTAATTTGATTTTTTTGGTTTCTTCTGTCATGAATACATGTATAACCATTTAATTAAGAAGTCTGTTTTGCAACCATATAGTTTTGTGTTTAACACCTTCTTTTCATCCACCCTAGCAGATATAAACTGTAACAAACTCCATCAGATAGACTATAGCTGTTTTTAGGTGTTGGACTTAATACATTGACTGGTTTAACACCACCATCTAATCCTTGGGCATCTTTAGCAAAGTCCTTTCTGTTGCAAATATTTGGACCAAATTTAATATCATGATATTCCTTCATTCCTCCTATTAGTCTCACAAGATATGAAAAACTACTTCTATTGACAGTATAAAGCATCCTTTCTCCAGCACTCATCTATTTCTAATCCATGTCCAGATTATGATAGTTATAAGTACAAGTAAAACAGACAGTACACTTACACACACATTATATATATGTGTATCTGTAAACACACACACACACAGATCTATCTATGTATGTATGTATGAAACAGTATCTATGATGCCAAGATCAACAATAAAGAAAAAGAATATTTTAGTGTAGACTTCAAGATTACACAACTGAACCCATACAGAAATTGAACCAGTCAAGAATATTCTCAGCAAACTATTTTGTATATATATAAATGTATATATTATAGAAATAAGACAATAATAGACTAAGTAATGCAATAAAAGATTGTTGCGTCATTATTATTGTAATTATAACTGTATTTTAATTGGGGGAAGGGATATTTTTATGGCTTCACCATGCATCAAAAATGAATGGCTCAGTTTCAGTAAGCATTTAAGAGTCTATCCCACAAATTTAGCACCCCATTCTAGGTAGGATACATTAGTCGACTGAAAGGCAGAGGAAGAAATCTACCTTTGAGATAATAATTTAATTCAACTGTCTATAATTGTAGACAACAACCAATATCATAACAGTAAAAAGCAGAGGTTAACATAAATTTTAAACTTTTTGATACCAACCTGCTTGAGAACATCTCCAGTTCTATGATACAAACTATCTACTTACACTGTTTGTTTGTTCCTTCTTGAGTCATGCCTGGCTCATAGGGCCAGTTTCCTTAGCATATAGGTTTCCCACCTGGACGGGATGCTGGTCCATCACAGGTGAGCTCCAAGATGCAGGAGGAAAGAGTGAGAGAAAGTTGTGGTGAAAGAGTCAGCAGAAGTTTGCCATTACCTTCTGCTGGAGCCACATGGAGCTTAGGTGTTTCACTCATAAACACACACATCGCTCGGTCTGAGATTCAAACTCGCGATCCCTTGACCATGAGTCCGCTGCTCTAACCACTAGGCCATGTGCCTCCACATCTACTAACACTAATCTAAATTAAAATCTCCCATCAAAAATTTCAAGTTTATTTATGTTCCAACACCAGCTTCTTAATGACAGTCATTTGATTGAATTCTTCGTCATTTTCAAAATTAATTTAAATAAAGGCAGTGTATTTCATTAGAAATACAGTAATGAATGGCTTGAAATAAATATAAGCAAATAATATTAGAAATAATAGAAAACAATAAACACATACACACATGATGATAGCTTTTGCTATCTAGATGTAATTAGCAAGGGAGACAATTTTCTCTGAATGTATTGTTGCCAGTGTAAAAATAGGGCAAAGTTCAGAGAGCCCTTACTGCTGTTGACAACAAAGATCTTTTTCCTCAGAGTGAAAGGCTAATAGTATGGCACTTGTGCTAGAACTGTGATGTTGCATGATATCCAAAGACATGGGCCTTGAATGCAGAGGACTGGAGAAAACTGGAAATAAACTAAGCTAGCATGCTCTGTTGCAAGTGCAATATAAGTGTGCATGAACAACTATGTGTTGAAAGAAAAAAAGCTGGGAATAAGAGAAACCAGATGTAATGTGGAAAAAGAAGACTGGCTGGTCTGGACATTTGATGTGTGGGGATGAAGATAGCTATATAAAGAATTGATGATTGCTTAATGTGGCTGGAGTTTGTGGAAAAGGGAAACGCAGGAAAACATGGAATGATCTGATGAAGACTAATCTCAGAACCTAGAACCTCATGAAGGAAATGACAAAGGATTGGAACTGAATGTAATTTGCAAGAAGATCCACCCACTCAATGAAAATAAATTCTGAAAGCATCGTGTGTGTTTGTGTGTGTGTGTGTGTGTATATACATATATATATATTTGCACAACTGGGCCCTTCACCCAATTTCTTCAAAACACCACCACCACTCATCATTTCTAATTCTAGTGCTTCCTTGATGTCACTTAATTTTTTATTACCAGAACAATTTCACTTGTCCATCCTTCATCCATTAATACTGTTCTAATATTACATTGAGCCACCAAATTATCCCTCCTCCTCCACTGACAGACATCTCTCACTCTCCTAATACACATCTACCTCTCCCTACTTCACACTCCTGCAACCTAGTCAACCATGTCATCTCTCTTTCTCTTGCTGCTTTCCCCAACTCTTTTTTTCCTGCACTGCCAGTCATCTTCTACTCTCCCTACTTCCCCCAACTCATGCATCACTAGTCATCCCACAATTCTTATCTACTATTCACAACATATTTGCAGTTGCTGTCCATCATTTTCCCTTGACCCATTCCCTATCTCTCAAGCTCTCATACACTCTTGTAACCTTTATATGCCTACATTCCTGGTTTCCCTCTCCTCACCCACCTTATATCTTTAGGGTCCACCCAAACACCTTGTGACCACTATTTCTATCTCTTTCCAGCTTCACATTAATTGTTTCTATTGCTTCTGGAATGTGCAGGATACCTTTCCTGGTCTGGCTCCTCTCATACTTTAACCTTTTATCTCTTAATGTAAAGCCACTCCCATAAAGCTTAGTAGTCTTGCAAGCTGCATGCTGACCTCATTAGTGTTGGTGGAATGAAGAAATGCACACAGTTTATGCTGTAAAATGATTGGCATAAGGAAGGACAACCAGCTGTGGAAACCATGACAAAGCAAACACTTGAACATGATGCAGTTCTTGGACCCATCAGATCCCGACAAACTGTCCAACCCATGCTAGTATAGAACATGTACATTAACCCTTTCCTTTAGCTTTCAGATTTCTTTGTCAAATGTATTGCTTATTTATTCACATTGTTTTGAATTAATCGCACATTATCTTGTAGCTTCAAAATTTCAGTGGTGTGTTTGTATAGTTTTAGAATGACATTGTAGGATAGTTGTGAGAGAGGTTAGGTCTGGTCAGTTTTAACATAAAACAGAATATTTGGGCTGGATATGGCCAGATTAAATTCAAAAGGGTTAAATGATGATGATGATGATATATATATATGCGTGTGTGTGTGTGTGTGTGTGTTCTTGTGTGTGAAGGCACATGGCTTAGTTGTTAGTGGGATGGACTCGTGATCATAATGTCATGGCTTCAATTCCTGGACTGGGTGGCTTAGTGTGCCCTTGAGCAAGGTACTTCATGTCATATCACTCTAGTCTACACCACTGAAAATGAGTAATAGCCATCTGCTGATGTAGCACTCTCTCCCTCTAGCTGTCACATCCTTGATATTCCACTAGGTCATGGGTGAGAAAGTTGAGACGGTATCTATGGTTGAGACAGTGTCTAAGTGTCTATGTCTGCTTGTGTCTACAAAGACATCAAAAGCAATCAGCAAAAGCATAATGCAGGCAACCAAGTCGTACTCACTTGCAAGTGAGGGCTATGCTTTATATATAATACATAACTCGAGAGAATACAACATCAATAGTAACAATAATGGTCTCAAATAATTTTAGCAGAAGGCCAGTAGTTTCAGGAAGAGCAGAGTAAGTCAATTATATCAACCTCGGTGCTAAACTGGTACTTATTTTATCAACTCTGAAATGATGAAGGGCAAGGTAGACCTAGGCAGGATTTGATCTCAGAACATAATGATTCACAAGAAATACTGCAAAGCCTTTTATCTGATACACTAATGATTCAGCTGGCTCATGACAATAATAAGAATAGTTTTTGGGGAGGGAGCTACTTGGTTACATTGACTCCAATGCTCAACTGGTACTCATTTTATCAACCCCAAAAGGATGAAAAGCAATGTCAACCATGGCAGATTTTGAACTCGGACTGTAAGGACAGCAGTTTCAAGGAAGAGGATAAGTCAATTACATCAACTCTAGAGCTAAACTGGTACATATTTTAATATTTTATCGACTTCAAAAAGGATGAAAGGCAATGTCGATCTCGGTAGCATTTGAACTCAGAATGTAATGGTAGGACAAAATGCTGCTAAGCAATTTGCTTGACATGCTAATGATTCTGCCAGCTCACCACAATAATGATAATGATAATAATCAGAAGAAGAAGAAGCAGGAGTTTTGAAACAAAAGTAATTATTAAATAGAACAAAGGTGATAATGAAGTGAGGAGAGGAGTAAAAAAAATGTTAGGAAATAACAGGTATTTTGTAAAATATTTTTTTTTTTGCTCTTTATTTTTTTTTTACTGTCAGAAAAAAAAAACAGAATACAACAAGAGGGTAGATAGGTAACCCATGTTTGGCAAATAAAGCAAAAGAGGGAAGAAAAAAAATGATGAAAAATAAAAGCAACAATTAACAATAATTGTCATTCCACAGGGTGTATCATTGAGTATTAACATTGGTGCAATATAACATAAACCCACTCACAAAAGAAAAAAAATTGTATGTATGCATACATATGCATGTGTATGTAAGTATTTGCGTATGTATATATATATATATATATATATATATATATAAATAAAGAGGTCAAGGGACCCTGCTAAGCACACACTATAGTCACTAAAGCCCATGCAGAAGAACAGCATATTCAAATAAGTCAGTATGAAAAGTACACTTAAGCCCATGCTATACAACAGTATTACAAAAGACTTAGAGTGTCTAATTAGAAGAGCTAAACCAAGAGAAGATGAAATAGGCTAAATCAGTTTAGCAGAAATGATTTGCCCTCTTTCATTTTCCTTTGGTGTACCTCTTGTAATTTACCAAAGGCACTCTAAGGCTCTTTTGTAATACCATGGTATAACAATAGCACAGGCTTATGTGTATTTCTCATATATATATATATATATATATATATAAAGCATAACAACAGAGCATTTACTGTTGTGGCAACACTTTACTGAGTCAAATTTATTGTGAAGCCCAAGCCAACTTGATTATAAATTTGGCCAAGTTACTGGATTATTCAGATTCTGTGCATATTATATATCATTTTTGTGAAACTTGGCATTTTTCAGTCAAGAAAGCCACAGCTCAATAAATGACTCAATACATTATAAATGCAGGGTGTATATTCACTTATTCAAGATATTTACCTTACAGCAAACACAAGCTGTTTCAATGTCTTTGCATCTCATCAGAGGTCAGAAAACATTTCATATAAATGAAACACACATCTTTCTAGCATGTTTGGCAAGAAATTATGTGCTGAGATATTGCATTTTGGTAGGGTCATATTGACAATTTTTGGACATCTGTACTATTGTTTGTGGCAATTTTGCCCCCTTTTACTTTTCTATTTTTTTAAACATGACAAATAATAAGTCTTGTATTACTGAGTACTTTAATTTAAAAGTATAACAAATAAGAGAATTTTAAGACTGTGTGTGTGTGCATGGAAGTGGTGTTCGATAAATATTCAGTATGACTGATACTACAAATACAAAACAAACACACACATACATATATACACATGCATGCATATATATATATGCATGTTAGATGTGTGAGATTTTGTGGAGGGTGGGTTGGTAATATATTATTTTCTGCAGTATTTATTAAAAAAAAACAACAAATAAATAAACAAAAACAATCATGCGCAACAGTTAAACGAGGGAAGAAATAATTCTCGCCCTCTTGGCAACAAACAAGAAGTGACCACAAGCGTGTTATGGCAATAATCAAAATTCCACAGTTAACAACAGTATAATACAACAATAAATAAAGAAATGTATGCATGGGTGTGTGTGTGTGTGGGTGGGTGTAAATATATATATATGCAGTTTAAAAAATTGAATGTAATGTGTGATATATATATATATGTATGTATATATATATATATATATGAATAAAAAATAAAAAATAAACCTTCATGTAATTTCACTCTTTATTTCTTGAACTCAAAAAAATTAACAAAGAAATACTTATATTTATATATATTATATATATATATATGTTGTGTATATATATATATATATATATATATAAATTAATGAAATAAATAAAGCTATTTTCAATATTTTATGAAATGAAATGCACAATATTTTCACAGGCCTACACCAGGGGAAAGGGGTGTCAGGGTATAAATCTTCCCTGGTCACTGCCACCTCTTTTGTTTATTTATATTTCTCCTGTCAACAAACCATCTGCTCGTTTCATGCCTTTAAAGACATGTGAAATAAGTCATCTCTTACTTGAAAAAGCAGGTAGGGTTTTAACGACAGAAAGGGCATCTTGTAAAACGAAGCCTTAATAATATATGTCTAACCCTTGGTAGCATGGACATAAAAATAAACAAACACATATATATTTGTATATATATATATATATATATATAAATATATAGACACACACACATATACACACCTGCATATATATATATATATATATATCACACACCCCCACATATATATATACACATACACATATGCATTTTATAGATATGTGTGTGCATAAATATATATATAGACATACATACTGACATGAATTTAAATGCACAAATAAGAAAAAAGCACTCAATTTTTGAAGTGGTATCCCTATTACAAGGATTTGTTGTTGTTCACAAAGGAAAAACTACACTACACTACTCTGTGTAGTGATAGTAAATAATCAACTTCAAATGGAGAAATAAACTCAGCTACTTATATTGAGTATCTTTTTTTCTGTCATTCGTACAGTCAATCATATGTGTGTGTGAATAAATATGTATATACAGGGAACGATCAAACATCAATATTTGAACAATAGATATTTTCTTAAAATGACTGTTCATATTTTTGTTAATGCTGGTTGTAAAAGGTCATCTTAGCATTGGTAGTAGGGATAGCAGTTTTCTTAGAGAAGGCGTTTGTAATGGTAATGATTGTTATAGTGATAGTGGGAGGTGAGCCTATGTTCAATATACAAAAAGAGAAAGTGTTCAGTATTTTTATTATTATTTATAATATTTCCATTCACATAAAAAAAAAATTTAAACATAATTTAAAAAAAAATGCACGCATTGAAGATTAAGAAAAAATATAAACACAAAATATTTTAAATAATAATGCTTTGTGTGTGTGTGTGTGTGTTAATTTACAAACATACAGTTTTAAAATAAAATTGAAAGAAAAAATGGTTTTAAATCTCTTGTAAAGAAACTTTGTCAACCTGATGAAATTAATGAGTCATTGAATTAAACAAATTTATATTTAATCATCATAATGAGATTTTATTAAATTTTATTGCACAGTTTCATTTTGAATGGAAAAAAAAATGTTGTAATTGTTGTTGCAGAAAAGCAGATGGAATATGAAACCGGGAGACAAAGAAAAGACAAATATATATATATATAAAAGAAAAACTATACATAGGAGAAAAACCTGTTAATATTTTATTGTTCATTTATTTGTTGGTCAAGACATTAAATAATTACATTCAAATAATAATATATGTATATATATGTATGTATGTTTAATTGGACAAGTGACTGAAGTGTTTGTTAACCAATGTAATGTTGAGCCATTCATATTCTTTAATACCACATTTGGTTAGAACAGGAAAGGGTTTATATGTTTCCTATACTAAAGGAAAAGCATGCATCAATGAAAGAAGATACCATCAAAGAAGATACCAACTGAAATTTAGTGTTCATCGAACATGAATGAGGAATTTGAACAATCCAATAATCTTTAATTTATCTTAAGTATATTAAAAATTCCTCTCATTCAGTCCTTTCCAAAGTAAAATAATAAAAATTATTATCAAATAATAATAATTATTATTATTTAATATTATGAATAATAATCATTGTTATTATAAATAATAACCATGAAATTATTTCATGCCATCAAAGCTGTGTTTGATGAACAAACTAAAAATGCAAGTGGTATGGTCTTTACTTTTAACCTTCTTTTAATTATTGTTTCTTTTCATATATTTATGTGATTTATCTATTTTTCCATTTTGCTTTAAGACAGAGAGATTTGATAGAACCAGAGATAATAATGTCAAATTCCTACAAAAAAAAAAAAACAAAAAAAGAAATTTTACAATGAATTATTACCAACACCATTATCAAAAGCAGTATCCTCATAACTTTCAGATCTATTGTTGTTATTATAGTTTTTATTATTTGTCTTGTTTTTCACATCATTATTTTCCCTTAATTTATTGTGCCTGGAGAAACGATGAGCTAATGCATTAGATCATCCAGCTCTCTGCCACCTGGGCAAAATTTTTCACTGATGATGATGATAATAATAATAATGATAATAATAATAATTGTTTATGATTATAATAACTTCTTATAAATATATCAACAATGATTAAAAAGATTTCTTGCACTGGCCACCAAAACCACAAACTTCTAAGATAGGACAGAGGTATGATTAGTTGAATTGACTGTAATACATAAACTGACACATATTTCATTGAACCTGGGTGGAAGAGAAGTAAAGCCTTTCTTGAACTTAGAAATACAAATAAGAACATTGTTATCTTTCCAGCCCTCAGAGGTTGATAATAATAATAATAATGATAATAATAATAATAATAATAATAATATCTGTCTATATGAGAAATAAAAAGGAAAAGAAACAAAGAGAAAAATATACATAAATAATACTCAAAAGTAACAAATATAAAATAATAATAATAATGATGATGATTTCAATAGCAAAAAAAAATGAAGCAAAAGAAAAAATTTACAAGGGAAGGAAATAGTTGATTTAAACTGTGTGTTACAGGTGTGATATAAATGAACAAATACAAAAAAAAAAAATTAAACCAAAAGCAAAAATTGAAAAAAGTCCCAAGTGATTAGTTTAATGTTAGTGGTTTAGTAATTTACTTCTTACTTGTAATGAATCCAGTTATCTCCTCATGACAAAGACACATAGCAAAACAAACTCTGTGTGTCCATGTGTATGTGTGTGTGCATGAGAACATATAATGAATATTATACATATATGTGCTCACATACACACATACTACATATGCATTTTATCCTTCTCAAATAAGGGACAAAATATTAAAAAAAATTTTTTTACACTTTCCTGGTGAGTTTTAATATTTGTTCTCTTTAACAAAAGAAAAGCAAAAACCGAAAAAGAAAGTTAACAAAATGTAACAAATTTGGAAAAAATATAAAAAAAAATAATAAAATCGGTGCTCTTGGTTAACTTCAAACCCCTAACTAGCAGGGAAAAAAAAATCACACTAAAATCCTCTCATTTGCAGAAACAGACCGAAAGCATTAAAGGCCTGTTTGTATGCAAACAACATATAACAGGCTTGAAAGTCGAAAATATTCACACAAAAGTGAAATCTGTTTCAAAATTTGAAATATAAATTCTTGATCTAGCTGTCTTATATATATATATATATATATATATATATATATCTTTATAACTGTCCTCCACAGATAGAAGAAACTTCTTCAATATTGTGTAACACTTTACAGCAATAGTAAGAAGTTCTTAGCAAGTAGACAATGCAACCTTAAAGCAATTATATTAAATCCTTATACATGGAGTTGGTGCTCTGTAAGCAATGATTTTAGTGTAGGATAAGATGTTATGCGAACTGCTTGTGGTCAGGAGCTCAGAGTCAAAATCCAATGACATGTTGGCATACCAACATGATTAGTGAATTCAACTCCAAGATCACATTACTCTCAGTTTGTTTGGTAAGTAATCCAAGACAACCAGATAAACTGAGATAGTATAAAATAAAGTGCTCTGGCCACAACAGAAAAAGAAATTCCAACAGTTGAGTTTGAACCTCTGATTTAAAAACAGATGGTTCAAAACCTTATCCTCTCAGCCAACAGATGGTAAGTACTTGACAACACAATGATTTAATAAATTGCTGAATGATTCATATTCTAACATTCACTTATCCACCAATCTTTAGATATTATCTGTGGAGCAGTTAAAGTTATTTTCTAGACCAAATCTTTGATGAGAGGATCTAATAGAGGTTTATTAATTGTGCAAAACGAAACAAACAAACATTATTATTATCATTACCATATATATATATATATATATATATATATATATATATATATATATAACATCAGGAATGGAACCTGAAGTCAAAAAAGATTAAAAGATATTGCAACTCAAGCAAGAAGTCTAACAAGACATTTGCTTAAGAAAATAATAACAATAATATTTTTTTTTACAAAGGAATGAAGCCACATATTTTGGGGAGGCAGAGAATATTGAGTGGGAATTCTTACTCCTTATGCTTGTCTTATCATTAAGTGGTAAAAAATGTAATTTAAAATGTGAATTGAGACCACTTTATAGATTTAGTAGGTGAAGAAATTGCAATATGTTAATGCTACCACAAAGGAAAAATATAATAGTGTTCCATAATAATGATCATTATCTTTTAAGAAAGGTACAGTTAGTCTGTTAACACAAGTATTTGATTGGTTCTTATATTATTAACTCTGGAAAGATGGAAAGCAAAGTTGACCGTGGCAGGATTTGAACTCAGAATGTAAAGATATGTGACTAAATATCATAGGCATTTTGTCTGAAGCTTTACTAATTCTGAAATGCAATAAACTTCTTGGAGAGACTTCAGCAACAGGGGTAACAAAACAAAAACAAGTAAAAGGGTTTACAAAAGCATCATCTGCCTTAAAACTACACAAAAGGTGTTTTCTTCATCTCCAACCTAAAACTCCCAATTATCAATGGAGATAACAAAAAAAAAAAAAAAAGAAAACAATTTGATCACGATATTCATGTGTCTTGGATATGGAAAGAAACAAAGGTCTATTGCTGCTGAACTCTTGTTTATTGAAGTTAAGCAGATGACAGATAAGACATCCTCTGGATAGGATATCAGGCTGCCGTAGATAATATTCCTAAATTATCAAACATGTAACCCCGACAGATAACCTAAACTAAATGCTAAAAACAAACAAATAAACCAAAACCTCAACATGTAAATGTCTCCTAAGTTTTCCCAAGACATATTTAAAAAATTAATAGTTTGTCTTTGATTATATGCTATTAATAACAAGATGAGATGCAAATCCCACCTTTGTTGGAATGCCAGTGTATCTATCACAGCTAACATTCATGGAGGCTCTGGTAATTATTTATGAAGTGCATTGGAAGAGATGCTTTACTTCCTAAATATGCAACAAAATGTCCTGCAGTGGATTTGAACTCGAGACCTTTGAAGTGTTATCACAATGTCATATCCACACAACCATTTCCTTTCTGTTTAGATTAAATGAGCCACTGCAAATTTATGCATGTTGCTCAATAACACAAGGAATTGGCCATAAGATATTTTATCTGAAAGCCCATTAGCTACTATTTCAATTTTCTATTCATCCTGGATGTTTTCCTAATCCTGTAAAACAGGGAGGCATTTAAATTTGGTGGTTATCAAAAAAACAAAACAAAAAAAAAAACACCAAGACATATAAGGCAAAAGAGTAAAGCTACAAGAACCATTTAGAAAGAATAATGCAGGCATTACTTTTCTTGTTATTGTCATATCAGTTAGTACAAGCCATTGAAATCGATCTTGCAGATTTGAATCAGCTTGGTCTGCCAAGCTCTGCACATATTCTTTGCCAAATGGATCTTACCACTGCATTTCGTATTCAAACTATTATTGTTAGTAGTAATGGCACTATTTTTACTCCACCCACCCCAAAAAATTCCCCCTAAAGAATAAGAAAACAATTACTACCTATTCCTTTTTTGTGATCTTCTAATGTGATAAAAATCCATCCCCAAAGCTGCTGAGTATGTTGGACGAAAAAAAGGGGCGAAAGGTTATATAAGCATAGGCTTTCAAAATAGTATCACCATTATTATCAAAATTATTATCACCATTATTATTGATTTCTGAATTTAGCACAAGACCAACTATTTCCTTGACCTTGTAATAATAAATGATACCATTATTAGCATTATTTATATAAAGATATATAAATGGTGATAATAATAATAATAATGGGATTACAAAACAATTGGGTAAGGGTTAGTGCGAAACTCATCAACTGTGTAAGTCTCCTTGATATAAGAAGTAAGCTGCCGGTTATTCCAAAATTTCACTATTATTATTACTAGATAAGAGAAGGAGGAGAGAGATACAGAAGCAGGGTGGGAGATACTTTATGGTAGCAGGGTGTGGGATTACAGACGATGGCAAAGGGGGATGGCTTGAGGTACCAATGCAAAAAAAAAAAACTCAGAAAAATCAAAATATCACAATAAACTAAAGTAAATAAAAAAATTGAAAATTGCACACAAAAATTAGTAAGTAAAAAAAAGATTAAAAAGCTGATCTTGTAAACAAGAACAGCAATAAGAAAGAGCATTTTGAAAACTCACACAGGAAAGGTATCAATAAAAGTAATAAATTTTTTAGATTTTGACCAGGACACATTTTTTCTTTTCTGGTGGGAGATGTTGGTGCAATCAATACTAGTACATGACTGGCTGGTACTCATTTCACCAAGCCTAGAAGGTTGAAAATCAAAGCTGAAATAGACCCAGGTGGGATTTGAACTTTGTTGAGATGCTGCTGCTGATGATTTACATGTAAATTTGAATGTCTTTGGAGATAACAGTTCTTACAAGCTTAAGAAAGTGATGAAATGCTTGCCACAGGAAAGGTAAAAAAACTATAGAAGACAAACTAGCAGAAATATAGTTCACACACACAGATGTACAAATACATTTGGTGGGATTATTGTGTGTGTGTAGGTGTAACTGATCTCTGTCAAGAAGAATTTAAAGCAATCTATGTTGTTTGAAATGGTTAATGAAAAGTAGATGGAAATGCTAGTGATGGTAAATTTTATTGGAAAGATTTAAAAGAAGGATCGGTGAAATTTATTGCTATTAAATTCTGTTTAATATAAGAAAACCTACTAATTCTTTCTAAAATAGATATGACCATTTTCATTAAAAAAAAATTTAATTTAAACTTTAGAGAAAAAAATTAATATTTTCTAATTTATGCAAAAGGCCAGCAGCTTTAAGGAGTTGGGTTTAGTTGATTATATCAGCCCCAGTACTAGACTGGAGGTTCATGTTTTTTGACCCTGGAAGGATGAATGGCAAAGGTGATCATGGAATGATTTGATCTCAGAATACAAATAGGCAGAGCAAATACCAGGAGGCATTTTGTCTGATACCGAAATGATTTTTGCCAACTCATTTCCCTGCTGTGAACAGTAAGATAAAACTGCTTTCTAATTTAGACAAGAGACAACAAATCAATCATATTGATCACAGTACTTGCATTGAACTTATTTCATTGATTCCTGCATCCAGTATAAAATATCTTTAACAAGCTGTTAGTAAGTTTTAATAAAATTATTTTTACACAAAACTCAATGTTAAAAGAAATTAAATAATGCATATTAACAGAATTATGAATATTAATTATATTTGTAAAAATTTGTAATATGACAGAAGTAGAAATAATTTCAATGCCTGTGGCATATTTCTGTGTGTTTCTGTGTTTTGCTAATAACTTTTAAACTACTGGAAATATTTGAAAAAGGGGTTTTGAAGACAACAACAACAGATGGAGGGAAGGGGGGAAAAAGAACAATTATTGAAAAGAATACTAAAGATTGAGAATTTGGAGTTGATTAAGTAAAGTTAGAATGTCTGAGATGTTGTTGGTGGTGGTGGTGATGGTGGTAATTGAGATGGGAATAGCAGGAATATCAATTAATAAAATGAAGTAGATAAATAAAGATTTGGAAGAAAGAAGAGAAAGCTTTCATAAGATATTATTGCATAGCTACCACAGTGGTATTTAATGATCACTTTTTAAAGGGAAGGAGAAAACAGGATGTTGTAATGCCCATTCCCTGCTCAAAAGGGTGGAGAGCACTAACAATCCTGAACCTAGGCTCACATCCCCATGAACCTAATGCTGCATTATAACACACCTGCTGCTATTACTACTACTATAATGACTATTGCTTGCTGCTATATGAATGAATGATAGTAATTATTATTATTTTTATTATGTCTAACTTAAGCACAAGGATGTTGACAAAGCACAAAGTCAACCTTGTCAAGAATTGAACTTGGAACCTAGAAAGACAGAACTAAAAAATGTAATAATTTTGTAATCATTTCTAGTTTGGTGGGGGATCTTTTTTTTCTGTCATTCACACTTTGATGACAATAAAAATAGTAAAATTTCTAACAGAAACACAAAACTACAAATTTGAGGAGAGGAGTAATTAACTGAACTGGTACATTATTTTACCAATCCCAGAATATTAAAAGACAAAGTTGATCTTATTTGAATTTGAACTCAGAATGTAAATGGTTCTAACTGAATACCTCAAAGCAATTTAACAATTCTGCCAATCCACTCCTGAGAATGCTATTAACAGCCATAAACAGTTTCTTAATTTAGAGAAAGATGAACTGCATCATAATATCTAATAAACAATGAAGTGGATTGTACATCCATGTAGCAACTAACATGGTTAGATAGGCTGAGTAGAATTGCAAGACCAATTTACAGCCAGGTAGACTATTCCTACCAGTCAGTAAACCTGATGGGTATGTACCATCAACACTTTGGCTTGTAGCATTATACCCAGCAGTGGCTCAACAAACAGTAACAGTAAAAATTACATCTGGTATCAAATTGTGAAACCAGAGATATAGAGATTTCAAGACTTCATCATAATTTCAATGATCACATCTTCGAAGCTGATACCAAAAGCCATTAGCATAATTACGAAGATGTGGGTTATCAGAAGTCTTGGAGAAACAAAAACAGTATTAATAGTAGTAGCAGTAATTGGTTTGGAGGTGTTGGTGCTAGTACATCTAGCAGCAAGGGCTGGGAAATAAAAGTACAACTGAGAACAAAGCAGCAGCAGAAGAAAATATTAATAGCAACAAAGCAGTTTCTAGTTGAGTTGCTCTCTAGTCTTTGCAGTGACATTACCTCCCTTTCAACTTAATTACAACAAATACAACAACAACAATTTTTAATGTAGGTTTGCTCGTGTGTGGAGAGGGGCATAGGTGACTATATCAACTTCAATACTTGACGGACAATTTGTTACTAAACTTCAGCTCATAAAAGGATGAAAACTGAAGTTAACTGTAACCATCCCAGGTGGGATTAAAATTCAGAACATAAAAATGGATATAAATAACATGGGACATTTTGTTCAATACTGTCAATACAGTCACCCATTGCCCTCCTAATGATAATGATTATAATAATAATTGTTTCTAATGTTGACAGAAGGCCGGAAACTTGGGATGTGGGAATAACCGATTACATCAACATCAGTACTTGACCGTTACTTTATTTTATCAGCCCTGGAAGAATGAAAGCCCAAGTTGATCCTGGTTGGGGTTTGAACTCAGAATGTAAAGGTCATAGCAAAACTATAGCAAGGCATTTTATCCATTTTGCAACCAATTCTACCATTCACTGCCCTAATAATAATATTTTATTTCTAATTTGGAGCTAGTAATTTCAAGAGGAGGGTAGAAGATTAATCAGTTACATGGATCACAGAATTTGACTGCAGCTTTGTTTTATTGTCCTTGAAAGGATGGGAAGCAAAGTTGAGCATGGGAAGATTTGAGCTCTGACTGTAAAGAGTCAGAATACTACAAGGCATTTTGTCCAGTACACAAATGATTTTGCCAATCCTCCACCTCAGTAATAATAACACATAGAATCAATTGCAGCTGTCTAATATAGTTAGATGACTAAGTAATAACTGGCTAATAATTAATCTATTACAACCTTATTCATGAGAGATAACTAATGAGACAACTCTTCAGCTTTGATATGTGAAAATGGCATCACATTAGTAGACTTCAAAGACAGCATTATTCCCTATCTAAAAGCAAAAAGTTGATTTTAGGGTTTGTTGGTGAAAAGTTGATTTTAGGGTTTGTTGATGAAAAGTTGATTTTAGGGTTTGTTGGTGAAAAGTTGATTTTAGGGTTTGTTGGTGAAAAATTGATGAGCAGGTGTATTGGAAACCGAACTTGGAATACTGATATAATTTTGACTAGTACACTGGGAAGTAGGCTGTAGTTCAATACATATAACTGTTATGATATTTCATAGTAATGAGTGGAAGTTAGTAGCAGGAATAGTAGTAGTATTAGTAGCAGCAATGAAGACAGTGTTAGTAGTGGTTAGTTGAGGGAGGAGAAGAGAATGATAAGAATTAAGGGGAAAGCAACCAAGTACTGATGAACCATGAAATGTCGGCCATTTTGACATGAAGAATGAACTGAGACGGACGGACACACACAGACAAAAGAGAATTTGAATGGAATCAAAAGGACACTGAATGAAAAATAAGAAACACTGAAGGAAAGCCAAGAAGGATAGAATGCGAGGTGGAAAGAAAGATGGAAAAGAAAGGCAAAGAAAAAAAAGTAGATCTAAAGGAAACAATGAAAGGAACAAAGGATGGAGAGCAAAAGAGAGGAAAAGAATAAATTTACTTCCTGTTGCATTTATTATATTTCGCTTTCTTTGGAGCTTTTAGTGTGATTCCTGTAATCTTAGAGAAATATTTACATTTAAGTACAAAATAAGGGCTTTTGTGAAATTTTTCTTGACCGTTACATATAAAAACAAAAACAGAGAGGTTAACGGATAGACACAGAAGAAAAAAGATAGCTGACAGAAGAGAGAGAGTGAGAGAGAGAGAGAGAGAGAGAGAGAGAGAGAGAGAGAGAGATGGATATGTAGACAAAGAAATACAGAGAGAGATTGCAAACAGGATAAATAAACAGGTACATAGACAGAGAAATAAATAAATAGCTAGATAAATTGATAAAAACATCAAGGAAGAAAGTAAGGGAGCAGTATGTGAGCATGCTTGAGTAGTAGTAGTAGTAGTAGTAGTAGTAGTAGTAGTAGTCGTAGCTGGAGCAGCACGGCAGCAGTGGCTCGAGGCAACTTTTCAATAAAAATACATAGTTTTAAATATATACGTGTAAGTGTATGCACATATATTTATATATGCATACATAGACACACAGAAACAAATACATATATATATATATATATATATATATATATATATATATACACACACTCACACACAAACACACATATATATATATACACATATAAATAATGAACTGAAATAAAAGAACTGCACAGAGAATGATCATGGTTTTTCAGTTAAAATTTTCTAGCCAATTGAAATAAAATTATCATTATTATTATTATTATTATTATTATTATTATTATCATCATCATTATTATTATTATCATCATCATTTATATAATGTTGTTTTTGATTGCTTGTAGTCTTTTAATTTTTTAAAATTTATTTTCTTTCATTTTGTTACTTTTCTTTCATTCCAACTCTCAGCGGTAGAAATTGTCGTGAAGAGTTTCAAAAACTAACTGGTCATCGAGTGGCTTGACCCACTGGATGTGCACGATGCCCTCAAGGTGGCCGTTGGCACAGAAGAGCCAAGATTTATCCAGTTGCGCCAACACTTCAAGTTCATCTCCGGCTGCAAAGTCTAAAACTCCGTCTATCCCTGCAGTACAATCATGGCTGCTAGCGTACAATGTACGTACATATCTGAAAAGCAGAAGAACAAGATGGTGAAAAATTTCCCAAACAACTAAAACACAGAAAAGAAAAGAAAAGAAGAAAACATTTATGTAAGTAACTGGAACATCTTAAAAAATTTGAAAGAAATAATTGTTAAATGACAAAACAAAATTAAATGCATGAAGTGAGGTGTTAAGATTATTTGAATGTATTAAATATTTAGTTATTAATCTTTAGACAGTCTTTATTTCACTTTCTGTCTCTGCTGCATGCCACATCAGACTGTTCTTTGACAGGTCCAGTAGCATATCAGTTTTTATGTGGGAAAAGGTGATTGACTCTTCATTTGTTCATTCCCTATTTCTGGAGAAAGGTGAGTAGCCACCCATGACTCACCAACCGCACAACATAGCTGAGAGAGAGAGAGAGAGAGAGAGATGGGAGAGAGAGACACAGATAGATTAATAGAAAACTTGACTCCTATCGCTATCTTTTGACTAAAACTTTATGACCCATTAACCCCCACTGAAAAGATGAATTGCAAAGTTGACCTAGACAGGATTTGAACCCAGAGCACAGAAAATCAGAACAAATATCTCAAGGCATGCTATCTGACTGCCACTTTGCTGCCTTTGTTTGCTCCAGCTCTCTGTATTCCTGAGTTCAAATTCTGGCATGGTTAACTTTGCTTTTCATGCTTTCATATTCAATATAGTACTCCTCAAGTGCTGAAGTCAAACTTCTCTCCCCCTCCACCACTCTCTCTTAAATCTGCTATATTGTGCTATGAGAAGGGTCTATGCTAGAATTTTGTCAATATGATCTGCAATCATCATCAGCTATATATATATATATATATATAATATATATATATATTTTTTTTTATCTGGAACCTTTAATCATAAATTAAGTGCAATGTCTTTATCCACTAAATTAGTAGTGAATAAAAATGTCAATATTCATAGTTTCCAAATAAAAATTCCAATTTCAAATCCAGTTAGGTACCATGCATATAGCCAATAATATGACACCCAATGATGATGAGATGAAACTGGTGAAGTTGTAGTACAAATTTAAGTAATAAAATATTATTATGAAGAGGAGGTTAATAACCTTGTTAACAATTAATTTCAAAAATTTAAACATTAAACAAACCATATATAACTTTTATTAACTTTTTACAAAACCCCTCCCTTTTCCCTACCCAATAAAAGCCAACACACTATATGTACTGTTAAATGGGAGCTAATATATTTAATGCAGTGAGCTCAGACCCAGTCTAGTTAATTAATTAAGATTAAACCTATAGTGAGGAGAAAAAAAAAGGACAGCCATTAGCTTTAAAAAATCTGGCTGAAAAAGACAAGGGAGATAACTCTGAAATCCAAATTATAATTAATTTAAACAGGGGACATGCTGTGGAGAGGGAGTGTTTCTGGCAAGTACAGTGACAACTCCAGAGGGCATGCTTTGATCTTAGAAATTCTCACCAAAGGATAGTTTTAGCAGTACACTTGCCAGACCAGAGAAGACAGCAATAAAAAGATTTTGAATGAATGAACACTGACAGGCATAACAACTTAAAATAGATATTGGAGGTGGGTGAGAAGTGGAAATTACCCAGGGATGCTTTTTGCATGAAAACGCATAGTGAAGATCTTATCTTTGAACTTGTAATCTGTATACTATTTTTGCCTGAGCTGAACTAATGCTCCCTTCATTCTCACTCTGGTTATTTAGTCTTTGTCCCGTATTTTACACTAAACACTTCTCCCCAATTCTCCTTTCCCCAGAAAAGCCTCCCACTGAAAAATCAAACTCACACCTACCCATGTTTTCTATACAGACATCAGCCTCTGAGCCTACCAGCTCAAAAAGGATTCACCACACTGAATAATGTAGTCTTAAATACATTATGCACAAGAGAAATAGAATGGTCATGACAGAATGCCTTTGATAAAAGTCAGCTCGGTTAAGGATGACCTGGGACTAAGGAACTGCAATAATGTACAGAAGTTGAAGCTGAATATCAACAAGTGACTCCTATATGGAGACTATCAACAGTGTGCTATTGGGAGAGTAATATAGCATCTTATATACTAAAACAGTGTATAACATGTTCCTTCTCGAGCCATGCGAGGCTCATGAGGGCCGGTTTCCCAGTTTCAGTGGTGTAGAAATTCCCCACCTGGACAGGATGCTGGTCCCTCGCAGGACTACTCGTTTTTGCTAGCTGAGTGGACTGGAGCAATGTGAAATGAAGTGTTTTGCTCAAGAACACAATGCATTGCCCGGTCCAGGAATCGAAACCACAACCATACGATCATGAGTTCAACACCCTAACCACTAAGCCACGCACCTCCACACAGTGTATAACATACTAACGGAATATCAAATGAAATATTCTTTTTTCCATGTGATACTTAAATGAAAAAGTATTTCTTATTCTTTATTGGTATCAGTCTTTGGACAGTAGCTACAGTGAGGTATCATTTTCAAAGACCTTTATCTGTGAATTATTTTATCAATGTCGTAAAGGAAGAAATAGAAAAGGATATAAGTGGAAAGGATGAAAATATCACAAAGTATTTTTTTTATTGTTCAATGAACTAATTTTGTTTGGCTACCTCTGCTAACACACACATTTTTATTAATTGCTGACTCTGTATTAAGGGGTAGAGCCTATGATTTTGAAGGCTCTCAAAGACTAGTGAGACTGATGTTGTTAATATTCCATTTAAACCAGGCATTGGCAACTTTCACCAAGAAGCGGGCTGCATGAGATATTGCTCATTATGAGGCAAACAGCACAACTAAAATATTTTAAAAAAACATTATTTTCTTGTGATATTAGGTGTGCCATTCAAAACGTCTCATGGGCTACAATTTGCCCATGACTAGTTTAAACTGATAAGAGTTGACACCTGTGAAAAAGACATGAACAGGAAAGAGATTTCGGTTTGCTGACGTTCTGGGAAGGAATGGCTCAGAGTAGTGGTCAGTAAAAGGTCTTTGGTAGGGGATGCAACAGAAGTGTTAAGGGGAAGAGAAACAAGAGATCAGGAACATCTGAGAGAAGGAAATACAAGACCAATCAACTTTGAGGAACGGAGGTCCTTACAGTAGTGGTTCCCACATGCAAAGATATATGTGATGAAATACCTCACAGAAGATGTTAGTTGATCAGCATTTCAATTTAACCCTTTCGTTATCATATTTCTGTTAAAAGATGCTACCTTTGTTTCAATTACTTTTGAAAATAATGAAGAATTTAGTAGAATGACTGTCATTATTAAGCTGGTATTTTGGAACATAAATTAACATGAATTTTTTTTGGAAGGTTTTAATTTAGATCAGTTTCAAATAGAAACTTTCTATCATGGAATTTGTGTGAGATGAGGGTGGATTGGTATCAAAATAGTTAACTGAACAAAATAATTTCTTTACTGATTTGAATATCCCCCACCCAAGCTCAAAATAGTAAATGATTTCTAGTTTAGGTAGAAGGAACAGTTTTATAAAGTGAGGAAACAGTACTATATTGATCCTAGCAATTAACTGAATGATTTGAAACAAAAATAGTGATTCGTTGTCACCAATACACACTTTCACCAAACACTAGTACAGATACCACAACTACGATCATTGCATGTTCAAGAGATCTGGAGACATTTGCAGGCAATTCCATGCTTCAGTTAATCACAGAATGGCAGATGGAGAAAGAAGCAGAAGGATTTTGAAGAATTTGTTTTTGTATTTTTTTTATTTATTAATGGATTATTATAATCATTTTTTAATTTTCTTTTCTTTGCTTTTAAAAAAAAAATTTTTTTCAGTTGCAAAAGATCTCGCAAACACACCAAACAAAGAATCACAGACAACACAAAACTATGAAATGATAGCAATCATCAAATTGTTATGTTTTTTCCAAATTTTCTTTGTTTTGAGAATCTGAATGATATTGACATTTTTGAGGGTCAAAAACCAAACAAAAATTAATAAATAAAATAAAAATATATAAATAATATTAACAATATATTAATAGCATGGTTTTTAACAGATATGAAGCCCTGTATTTTAAAGAGAGATAATGTTGATTGTATTGACTTTGGTGATTGCCAGCTACTTAATTTTATTGCTCTAGGAAGAATGAAAATCAAAGCTGAGCTTGTTTGGATGATTTGAGCTCAGAACCTAAAGGGATGTAACAAATTAGCACAAGGAGTTTTGTCAGTTGCTCGACAGATTCTGACATTCATTGCCCTTAAATAACAGGGGCATCTTTTTCAGAAATAATAACATAACAGCTTCAAATTTTGGCATAAGGCCAGTAGTTTTGAGGGGAAGAGGAAAGTTGATAACATCAATCCCTGTGTTCAACTGGTACTTATTTTATCAACCTTGAAAGGATGAAAGACAAAGTTGATCTTGATAGAATTTGAACTCAGGGTGTAAAAAGCTGGAAGAAATGTCTCTAAGCATTTTACCCAACATCTTAACAATTCTGCCAGTTTATCACAATCACATTCAGGAGTAACAAGGAGAGAAAGAGAAAATGTTAATTAAATTAGATTTTAATATTCACTCTTCAATTCATTTTTCCATAAATTTCATGATGCAACAGAAATTGCTGTACTATTTCATAATCATTTGACTCCTCCTATAGCTAACTGCTCTACCTTATTGCAGGTGGTGGCCACCTTATCTCAGAAAGATAGAATGAATGAAACAAATCCATGCTTTACCTACTGCTCTACTCCAAAAAGCAGTAGCAGCAAATAAAGCTTGAATTTGTGACACACCCTTCATATCCATCCATTACTTCATTGTGACATAAGGATGGATAAACAATTCTCAGCAATGTTTTTAGGAAGCACTCCATCGGTTACGACGATGAGGGTTCCGGTTGATCCGAATCAACGGAACAGCCTGCTCGTGAAATTAACGTGTAAGTGGCTGAGCACTCCACAGACACGTGCACCCTTAACGTAGTTCTTGGGGATATTCAGCGTGACACAGAGAGTGACAAGGCCGGCCCTTTGAAATACAGGTACAACAGAAACAGGAAGTAAGAGTGAGAGAAAGTTGTGGTGAAAGAGTACGGCAGGGATCACCAACATCCCTGCCGGAGCGTCGTGGAGCTTTTAGGTGTTTTCGCTCAATAAACACTCACAACGCCCGGTCTACATTCTCAGCAATGTAGACTGATTGAAACAAACAACATCATTATGCATTGCACAAGAACAAAACTCAAAAAGCAGTTTGTAAGAATGTTTCATACCCCCTAACCACTTTACCATGAAATATGCATGATTGCCTAGTCTTCAGCTGGGAAAATTGAGTCAAGCAGTAGTACAACATGAAGTTGCAACTAATAAGACTTGATCCCAGTACATTCTAGCTGGTCTTGACTTCACCTATGTGGATACTCTAACGATTTGGAGTGGTTGGTTATTTTTGACTGAAGTCAAAAATTCTAGTACCATGCATACCCCGCCCCACACACACAGATGTAATGTATGATTTAACTTGCTTAAACAGAAGCATGATGAAATATCTATAGCAGCTGAGGTTTGAACTCATCCCACTGTAGTTCAGTGTAGCCCAGCAACACTTTAACACATGATATTTGATGTGAGCCCCATCCCAACACAACCCCCAAAAAGCAAAACAAAACAAAAAAAAAACTGGTTTAAAAATATAAAAGAAAGAAAAATTTATTGGGTTCCAGAAGAACCTTTGCCACTTAAACTTGATAAAATGACAACAACAAAAGCAAAATATTAATAAAATAAGACAAGATACAAAGAAGAGAAATAAAAACAAGATGGAGGAGGAGCAAATGAAGAGAAGTAAGAGTAGATGGTTAAATAGAGAAATAAAGAAACAAATGAAAACAAACAGGCGCTGGGGGAAAGGAAAACGGGGGGAGGTTCAGTTTTAAAAATGCAGGGAGAGAACATTGACAGTAAAGATATATATATATATGTATATATACGCACACACACATATATATACAAACATATATACACATATACGTACACATATATACAAACACACACACATATATATATATACACACACATACATGTGTTGTGTGTATGTGTGTATATATATATATGAGTGTGTATTGGTGGGTGTATGTATATATGTATGTATACATGTGTATCTGTGACAGGTTAAAGAAGAGAAGACAGAGGATAATATGAAGCAGGTGATGGAGGGTGTTATAATGAGTCTCTCTACACCAGAGCTTGCTGGACAAACAAAAGAGCAAGGTCAAGAGTGCAGAGGTCAGAGGTTGGAATGTGTTGTATGAAATTTTACCTGTGAAATGAAGGATGACAATGAGCCAGGACATCACTAGTGCCTAGAAACAAAGATTAAGGAGAAAAACTTAAAGAATATAAAATGGAATTAGCAACAATGATGATGGTAATGATGATGATGCTGATGACAATAATGAAAATGGCTTCTTATCAGAGCAAGGCCACACACTTTTAAGGAAAGTGATATAAATCAAGTGAATCAACCCCAGTTGTAGCTCTTTAACTCCAGGTCTGTTTTGATTGAGCAGGCCTATGATAAAAAAAAACAAATCAAACATTCCAGTCATGACCCACCACCACCACCATCTCCATTACCTTGTTTTTTGATTTTTTTTTTTAAAGATGGTGGTGCATGATTCAAGGGTGATTTTTGGTTGCTATTTTTAGCAAGCTGACTGCCTATAGAAGCAGCTCCTTCATTATGTTTATGGTACTTTCTACTTTAGTTACCAAATCCACTCTGTCCCATCTCTATCAAGAAGGGTTGAAAGGTAAAAATATACAAAATCTTTTAAATGAAATATAAAAAGTATCAAAAAATTTTATGTTGAATTTGACAAGAATTATTTGATATATATATTCTTTTTTGTTAGTGAAGTCTTGAGAAAGGGAGAGTACTTATAGTCTTTGCAAGCCCTTCTAGAACCTAAAGATGTGCAACAAAACAGTGTAAGACAGGAGATATGATGCTCAGCTGTTTCTGTCTTTTTATAGAAAATTACTATTTGTGAATTTCTCAATGAGAGATATTCAGTAATAGTACTCTAGAGTAAAGATTATTTACCAACATAACACAGCAGTCCTGGTTTAGGATGAATGTTGCTGAGACATCGTCTCCAGCTGGCTATATGACACAATCTGTGTCCCTTGTTCGTAAATATAAGGACACAGATCATGTCATACAGCCAGCTGGAGATGATGTCTCCTGGGACTAAATTACAGCAACATTTGTCCTAAACCAGGACTGCCATGTTATGTTGGCAAATAGTCTTTAATGTCTTTTAACCATGATGAGAAGGCACATGGCTTAGTGGTTATGGCATTTGGCTTGATCACAAGATCATGAGTTTGATTCCAGGAGGCATGTTGTGACTTTTTATTTTATGTTGCTTCAGTCCACTCAGCTGACAAATATGGGTAGTGCCTGTATTTTAAAGAGCCAGTCTTATCATATTCTGTGTCACTTCGAATCTGAGAACTATGTTAAGGGTACATGTGTCTGTGGAGTGCTCAGCCGCATTTCATGAGCAGGCTGTTCCGTTGATCAGATCAACTGGAACCCTTGTTGTCACAACCAATGGAGCACCAGTCAACGTTGATGTTGACTGATATAGCACTGACTCATTGGGTCTTGTCAAACTGTCCAACCCACACCAGCATGGGAGTGACACATCAAATGATGAGGATGGCGAGGATGCACAAGGCTTGAAATTTTGGTTGAGGGAACAGTCTCCTGTTCCATTAGCAAAGGTGGAAATTATTATTATTTTCATTTCACTTCTCAGTGCTCACGATTTCACTTTAATTCTGTTAATTCTGTAAGGAAGGGCAGCAATTTGTTGTCAAAAATCACACAGGGTCTCTTTTTGTGATACTTAAACCCAAGTATCAATAACAAGATCCTAGCTATCCCCAATAAAGTAGTTTTCTGCCTTCATGCCAATTCCAATTTCCTCAACATATTTCTCAAACCTGGTTGTTGTTATTATCAGTACAACTGTACTTGAGTTCACTTGCATTGTCTATTATTTCCTCTCCAACATTTCCTTTAAGGACTACTCAAGGAGACGGAAGTAAAGCCAATGATTTTTATTTATTTTGCTTATATCAAAATTTGAAGAAGATATTTTAAATGAAAGATGTCAACTGGCAACTAGTTAATAATAAATTGTTATATATCTTTCTTTGCTTCTTCTTGGCTAGATACCATACTATGAGTGATATGTGTTGATTCAATTCTCTGTTAGGAATTGAAACCAAGACTTGTGATTTTGTGAACAATGTCACAAGAACAACAATACTTTTTATTATAACTATTATTAATATATTAATCATTACATAACTTATTGTTTCCTCAGCCTGTTACATGACTCTAAATTCATCCCTGCAAACAGATACAACATTTACTAATTAATATAATTAGCAAATGGTATCTGTTGGCAGCTCTTCTTGCAGCTGTCAATAGGTACTATTTGAAGGTTCTTACAAGAACTCACTAACAGTACCTATTAACAGTAAGGTGAACAGTACCTTCTTCTATGGTACATATTTACAGCTTGGCAGACTGTACTTTCACTTGGCACTTATTCACTTTTAGGCAGAATATACCTATGGATGGTCTCTATTTATAGTCAGGTGAACTGTGTTAACTAAATGGTACAGCAAGATGAATTGACCTACTAATGAACCAAGTGTCTTGACCAGGGATACAGTACCACACCAGTGATGCAAAGTAGCCTTACACTCCTTCGGAGACATTGTCAGATTCTCTTGTGCCTCAGTCAGCTGTGATTATTTCTTGTTTTATGTTGTTTTTGTAGTTTATAATTAGGTTCTATTTTTATATCAAAGTAGAAAAAAAAATTCAAGAAAGAAAACTCAATAGTTATGAAGCTTACCTGTAGTCTGGCATTCTAAAGTAATCTTGAGGAGAAGCTGGTGAGTCAGAAGGTAACGAAGCGGTAGAATCTAAAGGCAGGTCACAGTGATCTTCTGAGGGATCTTGACTGGGGTCCTGGGGTTTAGCCATATCACACCATTCATACAATGCAGAGGAACCAGTTGCAAAGGGGTCAGCACTGTTACCACTTTTATTTTCAGCAAGAACAGGGGCAGGTTCTGCTGTCTTGCTCACTTCTTTATTTTCAGCTTTGATATTTGTGGTTTCAGCTGCATTTTGATTCTGATCAGAAGACCTATCAGTGGTATTTGAGTGAGTCCTTTCTTGTTTAGAATTCGGTGACTTTAGATCATCAGATGTGGGATTTGGCTGTCCCCATGGAAATAGGTTGAAAGCACTTATAGTGGGTGTATTTCTATATGCAGCTCCTCCTTCAACATTAGCTTTACTTTCAGGTGTTTTACTTGATTTATTTGGAAGCAGAAGCTTATCAAAGAGTTTGATAATATCAAATGAATTAGCAGATGGCTGACTTTCTAGTTTTGGCATGGAGGATTTAGGACCAGAGCTGTTATTAAAGCTGTTTTTGTTATCAGATTTAAGTTCATTTGTTTCAGACTTTGACGGATTTGCTTCACAGTATTTATCTAACACTTCTTGTACTAAACTTTCACTTGCTTTGTTTGAAGATGTTCCTTTTTTAGAACTTTCTTCATTCTTCAGGCTCGTGTCAGAGTGGGACTCTTTTATTGAGTTAGAAGAATCTGGTTCACTGTCAAAACTGTACTCAGTCAGTTCTTTTCTGTATGGTTGTTTGCGTTTGCTGGTGCCGATTCCCAGAAACTTCTGTGCTATGTTGGAGACTGATAGTGAAGTTGATTGCTCAAGATCACTGGTTTCACTAGCATCAGGGAAAAGCTCATCTAAAAGGCTTTGACTTTGTTTCTCATTATCTGTATTTTTAGAGTCCTTTGAGCATGTTGATGTTTTAGATTCATCAATCCTTTCCATTTCGGTGACTGATTTTACTTCTAAAGGTGATTCAACATTAGATCCTAGCAGTGTGGAGTTACTTGTACTGGATACAGACTCAGTGTCGTCATTAGACAGTGGTAAAGAGTCTGCTAGCTGGTCCATATTGAGGATATCTTCTGTGACTTTATATTCTGATGAGTCCCCAAGTGTAGCTTTGGAAAGTGAGGTGCCCAGCCGTGAAATAGAAGGTGACACCTTCTGTGCAACATTGGCCACAACAGACTTGGCTTTTGGTAAGGCATTAGCTGTTGAGCTACTCAACCATTTCCAGGCTTTTGCAGCTGACTGACCTAAAGCATTCTCTTCAGATGCCTGGATTTTGACAGGAAGAAAATAAAAAGAGAAAGGATTAATTATAAAATACATCTGTTTCTGATAATAAATAATGCATTTTTAACAAATGATTTTTAAAGATGAAATGTAGTTTTTTTAGATTAACAATTTCCTTTATATTCGTTCAAAAGTCTAAACTGACCATGATAGACTCATATAGATACAAGTAGGAAAATCTAACTCCAAAATATTGGAAGACAAAGAGTCAGATTTATGCAGAAAAATTACTAAGCAAATTAATAGAAGCAGGAAAGCTTTCAAACAATATAAACAAATTAGTTCTTGCTATAAGGTACGTTTAGGATAGATAACAACTCTAACTCCAGAGAAAAATAAGAGAAAAATCTGTGTCCTGCCAGTGATAAAAGACTCATCCACAGGCATAAGGAAAATATATCTTACAAATCTGAAACTGTACCAACAAAGAACCAGAAAATGTCTAGATAGTTTTCAGTTTTCCATCAATAACCATGTTAGAAAAGAGTATGATAGTAAATAACATAGTATTAAAGTGCTACATACCTCTTCATATCTAACCGAAGGAGAGCTTAGCTTCATTGATTCCTCAGACAAACTTCCTGCAGAAGGTTCTGACAAAGTGGCACCACCTTCCCGCGACTGGGTCATTTCGCCACTGGCTTGATTCTGGCCACCGCTGCCACAGACAAAGTCAAGATCGAGCTGGAATGGTAAAACAGATAAGGGCTGCAAAGAGAGAAGCATTTCCTCATAAGCATCACCCAGATCGCTAATGTAGAGCTGCTGTTGCAGCAAGGCATTGTTGTTGTAAAAGTGGCAGATGACATTGTCTCTGTGGCGCAGGTAACCTAGCCAGAAGTCCAATAGACGTGAACTGCAACAGAAGAATTACAGAAAATAATTTTAGAGTCTGATTAAAATGATCATGATATGGCCTAAAACGATAGTGATAATGAAGAAGTGATGATGACTATGATGATGATGATGATGATAATAATAATGGTTGTATAAACAATGATGCCAATTAATGATAATGAAAATGAGATAATAATGATGAGAATATAGGAAGATGTTAATGACTAGTATTGATGGAAATAGCATTAATTACAAAAAAGATAATGCTTATAATGAAGATAAACCTACTTCAACAGTGCAAAGATAAAAGCATCAAATCTGTGTTTGTTCGAAGACAGATTTGGCCTGTTCCTAAGCTCTTTCACAATGTCACATATTGCTCTGGTAGAAGGGCCTGAAAGAAGAAACAACTGAGATTAATAATATACACAATTTGAATTCCAGTTAATTTACAATGAAATAATACACAATGGATAAAATCTACAGATAATCTTGGATTATTCATTCTTTGGAAGCAGCACTTAAGTTTAATTTCCATAATCCTTAGTTGTTGGTATTAATGCCTGTAATTATTCTATAAACACTTTAATGAATAGGCTAATAATTTCATACATGGCAGTTGAGAGCAGCATTATAAACAAATGCTAATCCAGATAAATATTTTAAAATACGTCTGTGAGGGAGACTGCTTGAAGTAGCAGCAAACTCTCCCTGACATTAAAAAAAAAAACTAGGTCATTTGGGATAATATAGGTAAATAGACATGGTCACAACTGGAGCACATTTGACAGCAGATCTCCTCAGTCATGGCTAAACTGGCAATAAACAACACCTATTATTATAGGTAAAAGATCACAAATTGCAGGTGCGATTATTTGTTTACCACATATGTGCATGTGTGGGCACTTTATTTCACGTTGCTCCTGTTCACTCAACTGTAGAAATGAGGTGCTATGTCACTGGTGCCAAAGCTGTATCGGTTTTTGCCTTAATCTTGGATAACATCGGTAGTGTGGAAAAGGGAAGCTGGTATGCATGGACAACTGCTGGTCTTCCATAAACAAGCTTGTCCAGACTTGTGCCTCAGAGGGTAACTTTTTAGGTGCAATCCTATGGTCATTCATCTTTTTTCTACTTTATATATAAATTAGAAAAATATTATATTTTGTGAAATTTGATTTAGTATTTCTAAATTGAATTTTTCCCTGTAAGTTTGGAATAATATTCCCTCATATTATTATTATTATTATATATATATATATATATATATATATATATATATATATATATATATATATATATAATATATATATATATAATAATAATAATATGAGGGAATATTATTCCAAACTTACAGGGAAAAATTCAATATATATATATATATAAACACACACACACACACACATACATAATTATACATACATACATGATTATTTTGTTTGAGGATGTAGTATCTGACTGCCACAGGTGTACAAAATATCCCAAGCATCACATCAAGCTTAATTGGTCCTTAAATGGGGGTGGGATCTATCAGTATGCGCCATGCAGTCTTACTCATAGGCTCTAGACAAGTGCAAGGATTTTTTTCTTTTTTTTTCCCAGTAAATAAGAGAATATGAGTCTGATATGCATGCTAGGCAGGATTTGAACTCTAACCATAAAGAAATAAATAAGATAAGGTATTATGTCTAACACTTTATCAATTCTACCATCTGCCCATTGTGTGTGTGTGTGTATTCAGGCTTGACTGTCTTGTTCAGAACACAGTATGGCATCTTAAACAAGTCTCTTCTGCTATAGCTTTGGGCTCACCAATGTCTTGTAAGTGAAGTTTGGGAGACTAAACTTTGTGGAAGCCAGTTGTACATATGTGTGAGGTGTGTTTCTCTGTACTTGTTTAAACATTGGCACCATTTAAGCAACCAGTATTCCATGTTTATGTCTTGTAACTTAGCAGTTTGACAAATAATAAGCAATAAATTACATGCCTGACTTGAATATAAATACTAGGATTAATATGATTAATGTAACTTTTCTCTCTCTCGCACATCTATACATACACATATATATGGGTACATATACAGATACATGCATATATATATATATATTTATGTATGCATGCACACACATACATAAATACATATATGTCTTCATATGCACACGCACAACTATATTTACAATATTATTCATTGAATATAGATTATTTCCTTTTTCTTTTGATATATATATATATATATATATATATATATATATATATAATTAATTAATAAGGGTGAGAGAATTAGATACTAATTTAATAGTATATCTATTCAACACCAAGTGGCCTAGTGCTCCGAGAAACCTGGATTATTATAATATTTTATAATATATTACAATATTTTTACAAAATAAATATAAGAGAGTGGTCACTATATGGCTCACTCTAGCACCAGTTAATCCAAAAGGTTTCAACCACAAAAATACATGTTTCCCATGAAAGTCAGTACGATTGTTAGCTCACACGGACAGGGCAATAAAAAATAACAAAAATACAGATTATTTTGGGACAATTGTTTCGCTATTAATGAATTAAATGTATTTTACTTACAAAAAAATCCACTTGTAGCTCGTCAGCCAAAACTATCTGGATGAAATCCACTCAATCACACGCCAGATTTACCATAACGATAAATACGCGTGTGGTTCAATTGATTACATCCGACGTTATAATTCAAATGCCCCAACTAACAGCGCGCCAAACTTTCACGGAAAACAAATACAGCATTTTAGAAATAAATGCAGCATAATTATAATTAATTAATAAGGGTGAGAGAATTAGATACTGACTTTCATGGGAAACATGTATTTTTGTGGTTGAAACCTTTTGGATTAACTGGTGCTAGAGTGAGCCATATAGTGACCACTCTCTTATATTTATTTTGTAAAAATATTGTCATATATTATAAAATATTATAATAATCCAGGTTTCTCGGAGCACTAGGCCACTTGGTGTTGAATAGATATACTATTAAATTAGTATCTAATTCTCTCACCCTTATTAATTAATTATAATTATGCTGCATTTATTTCTAAAATGCTGTATTTGTTTTCCGTGAAAGTTTGGCGCGCTGTTAGTTGGGGCATTTGAATTATAACGTCGGATGTAATCAATTGAACCACACGCGTATTTATCGTTATGGTAAAATCTGGCGTGTGATTGAGTGGATTTCATCCAGATAGTTTTGGCTGACGAGCTACAAGTGGATTTTTTTGTAAGTAAAATACATTTAATTCATTAATAGCGAAACAATTGTCCCAAAATAATCTGTATTTTTGTTATTTTTTATTTGCCCTGTCCGTGTGAGCTAACAATCGTACTGACTTTCATGGGAAACATGTATTTTTGTGGTTGAAACCTTTTGGATTAACTGGTGCTAGAGTGAGCCATATAGTGACCACTCTCTTATATTTATTTTGTAAAAATATTGTAATATATTATAAAATATTATAATAATCCAGGTTTCTCGGAGCACTAGGCCACTTGGTGTTGAATAGATATACTATTAATTAGTATCTAATTCTCTCACCCTTATTAATTAATTATAATTATGCTGCATTTATTTCTAAAATGCTGTATTTGTTTTCCGTGAAAGTTTGGCGCGCTGTTAGTTGGGGCATTTGAATTATACGTCGGATGTAATCAATTGAACCACACGCGTATTTATCGTTATGGTAAAATCTGGCGTGTGATTGAGTGGATTTCATCCAGATAGTTTTGGCTGACGAGCTACAAGTGGATTTTTTTGTAAGTAAAATTACATTTAATTCATTAATAGCGAAACAATTGTCCCAAAA
Organism: Octopus sinensis; assembly: GCF_006345805.1. Taxonomy (NCBI): domain Eukaryota; kingdom Metazoa; phylum Mollusca; class Cephalopoda; order Octopoda; family Octopodidae; genus Octopus; species Octopus sinensis. Next base: position 34,774,429 of record NC_043010.1, read on the forward strand.
TAATCTGTATTTTTGTTATTTTTTATTGCCCTGTCCGTGTGAGCTAACAATCGTACTGACTTTCATGGGAAACATGTATTTTTGTGGTTGAAACCTTTTGGATTAACTGGTGCTAGAGTGAGCCATATAGTGACCACTCTCTTATATTTATTTTATATATATATAATATATATATATATATATGTGTGTGTGTGTGTGTATGTATAATCTTATCATATCAGCTTGATAAAACAACTAATTCTTTCTGCTTATCGAAACAGAACAATTGCAAACACGCATTTCCTGATGTAACATTTATTCACGGAGATAAATATAAAATTACACACATACACACACAAAGCAAAGAAATTTAACTGAGCTTTGATGGTCACTGACCTATGCCACATTTAAAACACTAACATTTCCTCATTGCCAGGCGTTCAGCCAAAGTTGTACAGTGGTGCGGCAAGTTTGGTAGAATTACAACATTAACTGATAGGAGTTTTGGAACATTTGAAGAAAAGTGAAACAAAATTTGTCTGCATTGTAAACAATAGTTCCACACTGCGACTCAGAAATGTGTTGGCAACATAACCATTGCAAAGTGGCAAAACAGCATTGGTTTAGTAGTGTATATAAAGCTTAACCGTCACTCGTGAGTGAGTACAAACTGTTGCTTTCACTAATTGCTTTATGTGGTTGCAAACAAACATAAATACTTTTCCCTTGGATCTCTCATGCTTAAACCAGCAGAGTATTGAGGATGTGACAGCTGGAAGAAAAGAAAGCTGCACCAGCACTAGGATGGTTCTCATTTTACAGTTGAGTAAATTGGAGCAATGGGATGATGCGTGGCCCAGTGGTTGGGGTGTCATGATCACAAGATCATGATTTCAATGCCAGACAGGATGGTGCATTGTTTTCTTGAGCAAAACACTCAATTTTATGTTGTTCCATGGGAAGTTAACTCTGCAATGGACTAGTGTCTTGTTCAAGAGTGGGGGGGTGTTGTACAACCTTATGATTCCTTGAGGTCATGTCAGACCTAAGACAGGAGCAACATGAAATGAAGTGTGTTGCTCAAGGGCAAGTTTGGTAATTGCTGAGATTTCTCTCAGTATGAAACCAATGGTAGCCTTGTTACCCCACTAACCCACTGAAAAAGAATATTCATCCACAAATGTGGTGTTGAGCACTCATTCTCACTGTTCAGTATTAGCAAATACATACACACACACACACACACACATATATATATATATATATATTATATATATATATATATATATATATATATATATATATATATTACATACTAATTAAGAGGAATGACCACCAAAGTGGATTTCTAGTTTTTCTTGAGAACACACTCTTCATGGTAAGGCGATTTGACGTATATCTTTAGCATATTAGGAATCCACTTTGGTGGACATTCCTCTTAATTTGTATGTAATATAATTTTTAATCTTCGGATTATTTTAAATATGCTAAGCCACCAGTTTTAATTGATTAATATTAATTTCTACCTTCATTATTTAATATATATATATAGTAAACAGATGATTGTGTTACATCACTTTATTAAAGGTTATGATCTTTTCAATTGCCAGTGGAACCAACTCCTGAATTTACACACTAATTCGTACATATAAATATTATGTATTCATTTTGATTCTCTTTAATCCCTACTTTCTCTCTGTATGTGTCTGAGTTGGCAAAAATTACACATGATGGTGATAAATTACCCATATGGCGTTATGAAGGGCATCCAGCTGTAGAAACCCTGCCAGATCAGATTGGAGCCTAGTGCAGCCATCTGGTTTGCCAGTCCTCAGTCAAACCATCCAACCCATGCTAGCATGGAAAACGATGATGATGATGAAACAGTGGTGTCAAAACAAAATACCTTACTGTATTTATTATATCTAAGCTGTACATGTATTCCCTTAGCACTGACTTCATTGAAAATGCAGTAAACCAGTGATTAGTGTGTGGGAAAGATATAACTAATGACATTACTGTTTGCAATTATACAATATAAAGTAAATTTTAAGAAGTGGATATGGATGGTGTATGTGTGTGTGTGTGTATGTGTGAGAGAGAGAGAGAACATGTGAGTACATTTTTACAAACAAATACATTATAAGATGTGTGTGTGTGTATGTGTGAGTGTGTGTGCTTGTGTATGAATGTGTCTGTATACTTTATTTACTCCATGATTAAGACCACAGCATGGTTTCAAGGCTGTATCCAAGTAGATATTAATCTGATTAGATATGGTGATCTTTAATGGATATTTCACTGAATATGCTGGGATTATCAACTAGATGAATACTGTTACAAAGCAACCATTGTATGTGTTTGAGTATGTATGAGTGTATATACACACGCATACAAATACACACTTATGTACACATATATACTCTCATAAACACACACACACATGTATATATTCATTTGATTGACCGATTCCCCTATTTTTCATTTGCTCACTCTATCACACTACAAGTAAATCAACATTTCCAATAAAAATAAAGAAAAGCTACAATTATTGAGCACATTTTTCTGTTTGTAAACTCAAAACACACATGTACTGGTTTTTGTTCTTCCCAAAAAGACCACACATAGTAAATAACTCTGAATAGCATTTGAATGAATCATCAACTTTGAACAAATAAACAAACTCAACTATCTGTATTGAGTACTCTTTCATTTACATTATTTACATTGGATGGATATGTGTCCTCATCTTGTTTGTTGTTAACACAACGTTTTGGCTGATATACTTTCCAGCGTTCATCATGGTTAAGAGCACAGGCAACTAACCCCAAGATTCCAAGTTCAGTTCTAGGCAGTGCCTTGATTAAATAATAACAAATAGTAACATCAGCAAAAAATACCTCAGGAATGAGAACCCAGGGTTGGGTTCAAAATGACACCAGGACACCTGATGAAGGCTGGAGAGTAAATTAGCTGAAACGTTGTGATGACAACAAACAAGATCAGGACACATATCCGCCCAATGTAAATAATGTACAGAATTCTTCATCTCTAAAATATGGAACAGTACTCTTTCATTTGTTTGCACAACCCAGGATGTTCACACGGAATCCCTCCTGCTGTGCACACACACCAGAGACAGTAACACTACAGGAAAATAGAACAAATTAACTATGCATGCATATACGTGTAATTACCTGGTTCTGCAGATGCTTCTGCTACTCTCCACACTGTGATATGGACTCTCCCAAATACATGCAGACCAGATTCATATGACTTCAGGCCATTGTTAATCACTTGAGCTACAGCAGGGCACAATCGGGATAGCACCAAATCTCCAATTTCAGGAGTTTCTACAGAACTGCCAAGACGAAGCTGAAAATCAAAAAGAGAATGGCAACTGAAAGATTCTGTTTTGTTAGACTGGCACAACAAAGATTAGACTAGTTTCTTGTGGTTTAGCTCAGCCTAATATAAATAGAAGATAGATCTGCATGGTGTCACAACCATCTGTCTTAGAATAGAATTGGATAACTTAAGTCTCAGAAATATTGTTTGCAAAAATATGATAGTCTCAGCTGGAATGACCTTTGATCCCACTACAATTGGATCAGGATCAAGTAGGCATTATTAAGTAATTAAATCTACTTTGGGTATTACTGGAGTTTGAATTAACCATTTTGTTACCTTTTTTTTGTTGAAATACATGAATTTTGTTTCAATTAATTTTGAAAATAATGAAGAAGAAAAGAAAAGGAATTAGCATTTGATAGAATACCTTGGTGTCTGTGTGTGTGTGTATGTTTGTGTCATGGACTCTCCTGGCATAAACAACAGACAAGGGTTCTGCAATTTCTTAATGAACAACTAGCACAGATGATATGTTTATTGTCATCAACATCAACTCAACATTGTCTGCACAGGTTCATAGTGTGTCCCATGTCAAAGAGATTGCAGAGCAATATGAGATTAAGTTGTTTTTGCTCAAGAACACAACACACTGCCTAGCCTGGGAATCAAACCCACAACCTCGTGATTGCAAGTTCAACTCCCTAACAACTAAGCTACATACCATCACTTACACACACACACACTACGTTACATACTATATGATAACAGTAATTGATAGACTGGTGACCTAATATACTAACCTTATCAAATGGATCTTTGCTCTTGGAAAAATGATCAACTAAAGCTTCTGCTGCTTTGGATACCTCTGCTAGCAT
>NC_043010.1:34783633-34793633 GCF_006345805.1 Octopus sinensis
AGAGAGAAAAGACTAAATTTTACAGATTTTAATTTATTCTGATAATGATGATGATGATGATAATAATAATAATAATCCTTTCTATTATAGAAAAAGAATAGAAGTGGGTAGGTGGGTGAGTGGTTTGCAAGTAGGATGAGGGGGGGGGGAGGTAGACTGCCAACATGGATAGGGTTGAAGGGTGGATGTAACAAGAACTATGAAGTGAGAAAAGGGGAAGAGGCATAGAGGGTGGACAGTGCATAGAGGGTGGACGAGAATCACTGTATTGGGTGGTGAACCCAAAACATAGCATTTCCCATGTGTGTGTGTGCATGCATTAGTATTACTACTGATTTCAAATTTTGGCACAAGGCCAGCAATTTTGAGGAGAGGGTAAATTGATTACATCAACCCCAGTGTTCAACTGGCACTTATCTTATCAACTCCGAAAGGACGAAAGGCTAAGTCAACCTCGGTGGAATTTGAACTTGGAATGTAAAGTCAGACAAAATGCTGCTAAGCATTTTGCCCAGCATGCTAGTGATTCTGCTAGCACTCCACCTTGAGTAAGTATTAATACTGCTATCTATTTTATCAACTCCAGGATGACAAGAGGTAAAGTAAGATTTTAACACGGAACTAAATACCACATGGCATTTTGTCAAGTGCTCTACTGATCTTATCTTCCACCACCCTTATGAGAACCATCAGCAATGCATTATTTCCATTTGATTGTGTGCATTTGATTAAGTGTAAAGCCTACTCTTAACTTAATTTTCTCCATCATATTATTGATACTTTCTGAGACCCCCTTCGGTCATGACTGACCATGGGATTGCACCTAGAAAGTTACCCTCACAGGCACAAGTCCGGGCAAGGTTCTTTATGGAAGATCAGTAGTGCCCATGTATACCAGCCTCCCCTCTCCACGCCACCAGTGTTATCCAAGGGAAAGGCAAAGGCCGATACAGCTTGGCACCAGTGATATCGCAACTCATTTCTACAGTTGAGTGATCTGGAGCAACGTAAAATAAAGTGTCTTGCTCAAGAACACAACACACAGCCTGGACCAGGATTTGAACTCACAACCTCGCAATCATAAGCTCAATGCTCTAACCACTGAGCCATGTGCCTTCACTATTGATACCTATTGTATTGATTTTCAAGTGAAGAAAGCAAAGTCGACCACAAGAAAATCTGAACTCAGGTCATAAGAGGAAGAAACTAAACACTATCAGACAATTTAAACCAGTATTTTACAGCCCTGCCACTTCACCACTTAAAATATAACAGTTCATAATTACAAGATTGACAAGTTGTCTGCTGTACTAAAAAACTAATGATTTCCCACAGTGACATAAGAGACACAAATTTACAAGTAAGGAGGAGGCATAGAGTTTATCGAATCAACCCAGCACATGACTGATACTTGCTTTATAAACTCTAAATGAACTTCATCTCAGAAGAGTACTTGAATGATTATGGAAATTTAATAATAATAATAATAATAATAATGATAATAATAATGATTTCTTTTATTATTTTTAATAATGATTTATTTTATTAATAATGATAATAATACTTCGTATTGTAGGTACAAAACCTGAAATTTTGGGGAGTTGGGAATTAGTTAATTACATCGACCCTTGCACTCAACTGATAATTATTTTATTGACTGCCTCCCCAACCCCCTCCTTGAAAGGATGAAAGTTGATCTCGGCAGAATTTGAACTCAGAATGTAAAGACAGACAAAATGCTGCTTAACACTTTGTCCAAGATGCAAAAAATTCTGTCAGTTCATTGCCTTAACAACAATAATAACGGTAAGCTTTTCTACTATAGGCACAAGACCTGAAATTTTGGGGGAAGAGTTGCAGTCAATATCATCGACCTCCGCACTCAACTGGCACTTTTAATAACTGTTTCTGATTTAGGTATATGATCAGTAATTCTGAAGGTAGGTGGTCAGTTGATAACATCAACTTCAAAACCAGGCTGGTGCTTTATTTCGGGAACCAATAAAATAAAGGATGGAAAGCAAAGTTGGCCTCAGCAGGATTTGAACTCAGAACATAAAGAGCTGGAAGAAATACTGGAAAGCACTTTTTCAGATGCTCTAAAAATTCTGCTAATCCATCACAATAACAATAACAATAATAACAATGGTGATGGTGGTGATGGACTCTCCTATTGAAGACGACATGAGTGTCCAGTTTTTGCTGAAAGACCTGCACAAATGATTTGCTTATAGTGATCAAAGGTATGTGCTGTACATTGGCTCACCCCCTCCATCAAATCGACATGATGCATGGTGTGCTATGTGTCAGGTGTTGAAGTGATTGCAGAGCAACATGAGATTAAGTGTTTTGCTCAAGAACACAATACACTACCTGACCTAAGAATTGAAACCACAATCTTGCAATCGTGAGTGCAAAACCTTAACCAAAAGGCTATGCATCCTCATAATAATAATAATAACAATAACAATTCTTTCAACAAGAGGTGCAAGGCCTTGAAATTTCAGGGGAGAGGGTAAGTCGATTACATTGACCCCCAGAGTTTAACCAGTACTTATTCTATCGATCCCAAAAAGATGAAAAGCAAAGATGACTTCAGTGGAATTTGAACTCAGAATGAAATAATGATAATAATATAAGTAGTAACTCACTACCCACATAAATTCTACCAAGAATAAGACCAAACCTGAGTCAAGTCAAATAATAACAATTGTTTGAAAAATTTGGCCCAAGTTCAGTAAATTTAACAGGGGCTGAGGTTAGTTGATTACATTGACTCCAGTACTTTATTAACCCCAGAGGGATAAAAAGTAAAGTTGGCCTCTATGGGAATTGAACTTAGAAATATAAAGGATTTTAACTAAATACCTAAAGGGATTTTGTGTAACACTAATGAGTCTACCAAATAATAATAATAATGATTCCTAATTTAGGCACGTTTTAGAAGAGAGAGGAGAGAGTAAATGCTGAAGTCAATCCCAGTACTTAACTAGTTTTGTTGTATTGATTGTCTGGAAAGATGAAAGACAATTACACTGGCACCTCATGGTGTTTGGCAGACTACCACCTTTATAAAATAATTTTGGTAAAAAAATAAAGATAAAAAAAAATGCCTAACAGAGGTACAATGCCTTCTTACATTTTGGGGATGGAACTGACCGTTAAATCAAACCCAAATAATAATAATGATGATGATGATGATGAGGAGGAGGATAATGATAATAATAATGATGATAATAATAATAATAATAATAATAATAATAATAATAATAATGATAATAATAATAATGATAATAATAATGATAATAATAATAATAATCTTTTCTACTCAAGGCTCAAGGCCCGAAATTTTGGGGGATGGGGCCAGTCGATTAGATTGACCCTAGTGCACAACTGGTACTTTATTTATCGACCCCGAAAGGGATGAAAGGCAAAGTCGACCTTGGCGGAATTTGAACTCAGAATGTAAAGACAGACAAAATTCCGCTAATAACAGCAATTGTTGAAATTTGGGTGAGGGATGTAGTTGATTACATTCATCCTAGTATATAACTGGTACTTTGTTTTATCAACCTAGAAAGAATAATAGGCAAAGCTGGCCTCAGTGGATCTGAACGTAAAATGTAAAGAACCGGAACAAATGCTTCAAAACATTTGTTCAGAAAGCTTAAGGTGCTCACAGCTGATATCACAAATGACGAGAAAAAAGGGGAGGTGTTTGCTAAATTTTGTTCATAAAAACATCACTAAAAAAAAACCTTAAATATCAGCAGAATGACAGCGTTAATATTACAATACATGACAACATACTACAAATGTACACAAACAATTAGGGCGTTAATATGAAGGACAGAGGGAAACTGTCGTAAGTGTGTGTGTGTGTGATTCTGATTTGCTCTACAAAATTACGCTGAGTCTAATGTATGCATTTGTGTGGTTGCTGAGATTGTGTATATTTATATATACAACTATGTATGTGTGTATTTACATACATAATATACATACATGAAAACATACATATCTCTCTCTCTCTCTCTGTATTTTTATATATATATATATATTATATATATATATATATATATATATATATATATATATACATATACACACACACTTTTATACATACATATCCATAAAGATATATGTATATATATATATATATATATATATAGATAGATATATATATATATATGAATATGTATGTAAGTATTTATGTGTGTGTGTATATATATATATATATATATTTTCACAAGAATGATACCTTGGTAAGAGTTCCACAACTGTGGAGGTGGCAATGGTGAGTGGATGGGCAGACAACCTAGACAACCTCCTACCTAACCATGACAAACCCCAACTAAATCACTCCTAATGCCGATCCATCTAAGACAAATAAAAAAAAATCTCTTTGTCAGTCATTTGACAATAAATTAAATTAAGATACATACCTTTGGTGTGTGCATTGATACACAGAAGAGAGAGAAAACAAGAGAACAGCAGTGTAACTTGTGACTGTTTTGTTATTATTATTGTTCTTGTTGATTGGTTTTATATTTTTTTTTGTAGGGAGTATGTAGGGGAGGGAAGAGTGAATGTGATTGTAGGTGAGAGTTTGTTTAGACTAAATGCTACAGTCCTATCCTCTTCTGATAAAACCTCAACTATAATGAACCTAAGAGGAAGGTTTGCTAAAATTGCTAGAAATAACAGCTGAATTACCTCCGATTGTAAAGACAATTGTAAAGACAAAAGAAAAAAGAGAAAGAGAAACAGACTGGACAATGTAGTCCATGTATGCAAAAAGGCAGGAGTGTCACAGATGAAATGCAATCATTCTGAACCATTTCTTAGCCAATGAACCCCTTTGGTTCCTATTTTACTCAAAGGACCAGGATCCTCGTAGCCATTTGATATCTAAAAGCTCTTATAATATTTTTATTATTATGAACTGCTTCAAAAAAATGTTTAAATACTTTGTATATTGTGGAAATTATTGCACATAAGTTTTAACAACAAAATCTTATATGGACCCCTAAGGACCATTGGGGACCCCAGTATGGAACCACTGTTCTAAATGATCAGGGCTGAACTCTGAATAAGTCACCAAACTTATGTGTACAAACACACACACTGGATGCAGGCATATATGTATAATTCTTTTACTCTTTTACTTGTTTCAGTCATTTGATTGTGGCCATGCTGAAGCGCCGCCTTTAGTCGAGCAAATCGACCCCAGGACTTATTCTTTGTTATCCTAGTGCTTATTCTATCGGTCTCTTTTGCTGAACCGCTAATATACAGGGACGTAAACACACTAGCATTGGTTGTCAAGCGATGTTGGGGGGATAAACACAGACACACAAACATATACACACACATACACATATATACGACAGGCTTCTTTCAGTTTCTGTCTACCAAATCCACTCACAAGGCTTTGGTCTACTATAGCCCAAGGCTATAGTAGAAAACACTTGCCCAAGGTGCCATGCAGTGGGACTGAATCTGGAACCATGTGGTTGGTAAACAAGCTACTTACCACACAGCCACTCCTACGCCTAATTAAGAATTTTGCTTTTGCAATCATTAGTTCCAAGCTTCATCCTTATGGGAGAGCATCTTGTACAGATGATATCTTTAACCACAGCCTCAAACAGACTGACAGAAACCTTGGGAGTGAAACTTGGTGGGTGGAAACTGTGGGAACTTGTTGGAAGGACTGTAGCAATAATTTAGAAGCCTGGCCTTGTCATGTAATTGTGTTAAGCTGATTCTGTCTAAGAAGTGATTACATGAAGAATATATGTGTGCCAGGCACTTACATTCAATGAATGATTGAATTGGAATACTTGACTGAACTGGAATATTCATCAATCATTGTCTGATGAGAAATCCATTTACTTTTAATTAATTATATATATGATTGCATGTATGAATGTGTGTGTATATTTATATATCTATATCTACATATCTCTCTCTTTCTCTCAGTATGTATATATATATATATATATATATACACACACATTTATATACACATTTACATATATATATACATATATACAAATAATATATATATATATACACACACATATACAAATATACATGTATACCTATACACACATACAAATATATATATATATATATATATATATATATACACATATATACGTAGATATACACACATATACATATATATGTATGTGTGTGTGTATATGTATGTATATGTGTGAGTGTATATGTGTGTGTGTGTGTGTGTGTGTGTCTTTATAATAAATAGCAGATATAATTCTTATATATATATATATATATATATATATATAAGAATTATATCTGCTATTTATTATAAAGACACACATGCAGTGACATCACCCATTATATCATTATAAGCACCAGTTTGAGACAGAAAACCAGAAACAAGCAACCTTCAACAAACAGACCAACCAAAACTACCCTTAAAAACAAAACTGAGTGAAAAAAAACAACAGTGATCGGCTAAAAATAGTAGCCAAATGTCTTGCAAATCAGACCTTATTGTCTTAAAAACAAACAAACAAAAAAGAAAAAAGGATATATTAGATAATGCAGACCTTCATACACAAAACAATGGATGGGACATGGTTGGAATGTCTTTGATTATAGGCCTAGTTAATGAAAGTAAACCAAGGGCTGAATGACAACAAAATCAGAGCTGTGGAGTTTATGTATATAGCATTGTAATCAGCAGACAAGGTGAAGACAAAACTATTACTACTACTACTCCTGGTGGTGGCTGCAGCAGCAGTAGTGGTGGTGGTGGTAGTAATAGCAGAAGTAGTAGTAGTTGTACTAGTAGTGACTGCCACACTGGTGATGTAGTAGTGTAAATAATGGTAACCTTTGAAGAGGTTAAGAACATACATGTATGTATGTATATTCATTAGTTTGTTTTAGTCAACACAGCCCTGGCTAGGCTGGAACACCATCTTTATATTATATGTACTCTTTATATTCAAACACAAACACACATTTCTATATAAGGCACTCGTGTACTGAATTCTATTTCATCTATTTTCTTCCACGAAACCTATATATATATATATAGATAGATAGATAGATAGATAGATAGATAGATAGATAGATAGATAGATAGATAGATAGACAGACAGACATATACACACAAACAGATATACTCAATTGTTTGATTGCCAACGATGTCGTTCAATATAGGTGTGTTCTAATTGTTATGAAGACTTTGAACTCTAGGCAAACTGTTGACATTTCTCTAATATCAATATCTGGAGCAACACAAGCAACAACAACAATAGTAAGTACCTGAGGGTCTTGTGTAATTTAAACTTTATGAATAGGGATGGAGTTAGTGGATCGAGACTAGGCAGGTGTTTCTATGCATTCGAGCAATTTTGCTTGAGTGTGTATGTGCATATATATATATATATATATATATATATATATATATATATATATATATATATATATATATGCATGTACACACATGCATATCTATATAAACGAATGTATTGGGAATCACTTGATTCCTTCTATTGCTACCGGAAGACTCACATACATAACGTAAACAGTGGGTTAGGTAATATTTGGTGACATTTAATTATATGTACATATAAGAGAGAGTGACAGAAAGAGAGAGAGTGTGTGTAAGCAAATAAAGCAAGTCATGTACTCTAAAAAGAAAACATTACTGTTTGTATATCCTGGATTGTTGGTTGCTTGGTCCAGCTAAATTATGCTTGAATTTCATTAATTTTATGGCTTGGTAACCAAGTCCTCATCTGGAGTGCTTGGTTCTACTTGATTCTTTGAATCCAATTTTTACATTATATATATATACACACACACACATATATATATATATATCTTCGTATTTTGTATATTCCAGATGTCTACCAGTGTACTCATAAAAGCACCTACGCTACTTGTTGCTGGCTACTATACATGATTTTCAACATGTTGAGTATGGAATCACTATGTATGCAGTACTCCATGTAGCATAAGATAAATACATTAATAACAAGAAATACTTCATGGATGAAGATTATATATACACACACACACATATATATATATATACATATATATATATATTGTATGTATGTGTGTATATGAAGCAAGGATGATGATATGCATGCGTATGTGTATACATAAGTGTATTTGCATTCATATACACACAAAAGTATGGCTGTGTGGCGGAGAAATTCACTTCACAACCACATGATTTCAGATTTGATTCACCCCTGCAAGACACCGTAGACAAGAGTCTTTTACTACAGGTTTGTGAGTGAAACAGGAAATAGGTCAGCAGAAAGTATCAGGAAACCTGTCATACACACACATACGTGCATGTGTGTGTGTGTGTGTGTGTTAGTAATGTGTATGGGCATGCATTTGTGGCTTCTCATTTGCATCTTAATATTAATTGCATGCTTTACTGCAAAACGGTTTCACTGCTTAGACAATGTTGCTACTGTGCATGGTGGTGAGGAAAACAAGTCCAGTCACTGAGCAGTTAGCCATGCAAAAGTATCCTATTTGGAAACAAAGGTTGGTGATAAGGGTATCTGGCCATGGAATCTTGCCCAATCCATGCAGCCTAGAGAGAGAGAGAGTATGTGAGTGTGAAATGTAGCCCTCCAAGTTATTAACAAGAGTTTCAGACGAGCCATCTGCAGGAGAGGGGTGGTGGAATTTTGAATTTTGGGTAAGAAATTTCAGAACTGGAGGCAAAGCCTTGGACTGAAGCACCTTGAAGTAGACTCAGCAATGATTAATGGTTCTGTAAGTTGCAAGAAAGACAGGGTGTAGCTACCATCAGGAAGATAGCCATGATCAGCATGCGGAGGCGAAGTAGGTAAAAATTCCATATAATGTGCAAGGTGTAAACCGCAGATACAAAAGGAAGTGTAGTGGGATCACAGGCAGAAAAATACATCATTTCAAGTGTTCAAGTTGTTCTATAGAAGTAGTGTAATTAATAGTTTCTGTTACATAGGTGACCTAATTAACCTGCAGTTGTTCTGAAAGCAAAGTAACATGAGTAAGGACAGGGTGAAAGAAGTTCAAGGAGTTATTACGTCAACTGGTTTCTTGCTCAGCATGGTGAAACTTAAGTTCCTGCCCACTCAAACACAGGGAAGAGTATATTGAAATGGAGGAAGTGATGGAAGCTGGGATATATACAAAGGTGCAAATATGGCCCTGTTGTAAGAAGCTTGCTTTTAAATCACATGGTTTAGGGTTCAATCTCACTGCATAACCTATGCAGGACAACGGTCTTCTACTACAGCACCAAGCCATGTGAGCAGATTCAATAAATGGAAACTAAAAGAAGTCCATCATATATACATGTGTATGTGAGCATGTTACTGTCTCCTCACCTTGACATCACATAGTAGTTGTAAATGAGTATCACCATCATGGAAGCAGTGTCCTTTGTTTCCAATCTTCTCTGAAAATATGCCTGGTCATAGGGAAAATTTACCTTACTTAGAATCAGATCAGGGTTGGCAGCAGGAACAGCACCTGGCTGCAGAAAATTTGTTTTAAAAACGTTTGTGCCCTGCTTGCATAGCACAGTGGGCATTAAAATGATGATGATGATGATCTACAATTAAGTCTTTTGACCATTTTGTACCTCCTAAGTCTCATCTGCCCCTGTTTATCCATTAGATGTCCTCTCATTTTCCTATTGCTTACTCTCCTATTCACTGTGGTATGGCCTTGGAAAATTATCAATGGAGCAGGGCGAGGAGATACAACTCAATGAAATCCCATTCAGTGTGGGAACCAAAACAATGTCCTGCTGAATGAGGAAAAAATTTGAGCTCATCCACTTTGGGAAAGAGGATATACTTAAGCAGCCATATCCTATTCCATTAGCAAAATCTCTCAAGCTGACAAACAATGCCAGAAACTTTTATATACATATATATATGTATATGATGTGTGTGTGTGTTTGTACACACACACATAGCACAAATGCAGGTTTGGA
>NC_043010.1:34798633-34821133 GCF_006345805.1 Octopus sinensis
CCTACGATTCATCAAAGATATCTAACCTATGTCAGCTTGAGAAAAATAGCCATTGAAGAGGAAGGTGATGGTTATAGTGGTAGTGATGGAGCAGTAATGGTGGTGGTGGCAGGGATGGTGGTGATAGTGAGAGCAGTAATAGAGGTGATATTGATGCTGATGATGATGATGGTAGTGACACTAATAGTACCGACAATGGTGAGCTCAATGGAATATCATTTTGCTGAATTTTCCTTTCATGTTTTTTTTATAAAAGCAATCGACCATAATAATAGTGAGGCGCATCACAACTTACTGCACCCTTCTCATTATCTAAATTCCTTTTTTTTTGTTCTTAACAGACTAATTCCTATTGATATACGAGTGTTGAGATATGGATGTAATGACATAATACCATGTGACTATCATCACATTTCACTGATTAAAGAGAATTTTATAATGACTGGTCATTACTATGATTACACTCATATATGGTTTTGTAGTGTCAGGGTATGTGTGCATATCTGTAAATGTGTGCACATGTACGTGTGTGTGTGTGCATATGTATGTGTGTGTGCATGTGTACTTATATGTGTGTCTGCATGCTTGTGTGTGTGTTGCACATGTGTACTTATATGTGTTGTGTGTGTGTGTACTTATATGTGTGTCTGCATGCTTGTATGTGTGTACTTATATGTGTGTCTGCATGCTTGTATGTGTGTTGTGCATGTGCACTTATATGTGTGTCTGCATGCTTGTGTGTGTGTATGAATTTATGTGTGAGTGAGTTGGTGTGTGTGCACCAGTATGTATGTTTCAGTGTGTGGGTGTATGTTTGTGGATGCAGGAATTTGTTTCCTTTATGAATGGTGGAAGCTGGAACTTGTAATTGGATGTGGTGGGGTTCTGCTTACCTATCTGATGTGTGTGAGTTTCTATGTACCTATATACATGTACTTGTTGTTGTTCTGTGAGAGTATCTTTACAGAAGCTGTGTTGCTATTTATTACTGTTCTACTGACAGGCTGAACATCACCTGGTGTACCACAACAAACTAATTGGCTTTGGGTACTATCACAAAAGGGTGGGGTTGCCTAAACAAGATCTCAGTTTACAGATACTTCACAAAGAATCAATAATGTATCTGACAACCCAAGGAAGTATTTTTGTAGCTGCTTAGTCCTAATTTGATAGATTTATCATTAATGATGTTCCAGCCATGACTATCCTACCTTTTATTTATGTGTAGTGTATCTAAGACTACATTATCCAATATGTCCTTTTTTGAAGATAAAATGGTAAAGTGTAATTTGAGGGATATTTAGCTGCTATTTCTTGATGGTCAAGTGATAATGTTAAGGCTCTCTCATTGGAGCACTCAAATGAAATAGTTTAATATTCTTCCACAAGATGGAGCCTCTACATCAGTTATACTTCCACAATACATAAAATATCTTAACCATTTTTTAATAAAATTCCTTATAATACTTAAATATAAAAATATAGTAGGATTTTTTTAACATGGTGGTCCAGTAGAGTAAAATGTGAATCAAAGTGGTCTATAGGCAAAAAATGGTTGAAAGCCACAGCTCTACAAGATCAATTTATATACTAGAAGGAACAGTCACATTTCCCGTTAAATCACACTCTACCATCTTAAAAACAGAATGAAACATTGAATAATACAATCCAAGATATACTGTATCTGAATGAAGGCTGGAATTATTTTTACCTCTGTCTTCGCTAAGGCAGAGGTATTGTTTTCAGTCATGTTTGATTTGTTTGTTTGCTTGTCCATGGACAAGATGCCTCAAGAACCACTGGATGGATTTGGATGAAACTTTCAGGGATGTTTGGTCTCGTAACTGGCACAAACTGATTAAATTTTGGGATCAATCCAGTACCAGACAAGGATTCTGGATTATTTTTCCGTTTTTTTTTTACTTAATTTTTGAGAGCAGTTGGGTTCATTTTTATTATTCTTGTTTGTGAGAGTAATCGAGTTTATTTCAGATATTCTCATTTTAAAAATCATCTCCTGGTAATTGTTGAGAGGACGTTGATGTTGCCTTGGCGGAGATTTGCGCTCTCTGAGTGTTCTTGTTAGATCTGTTTTTCCATGCTAGCTTGGGTTAGACAAATATATTACTGAGGCATTGTTTTATAACTGGATACCTTGCCTGTTTTTCAAGGGACTCTTATTCCATGTCTTTGAAGGTACAAAGTCAGCAGATGACTTGTTGACAGAGAAAATAACATCAGCACTGCCTGTTGCACAGTGATTTTCAGAGAAGCACAAACGCATGCACACACACTCTCACACATACATTTCTTCCAATATCCATCTACCAAATCTACTCACAAGACTTTCGTCAGCTCTGGGCAAGTGTCTACTACTATACATCATGGACTCTTGCCCAAGATTCCAACTGAACCCCAAATCACATGGTGAGGATGATGATAGAGTTGTAAGCAATAGAGGTCATACTTTTAACTCTTTCATCTTGCCCACAATACCTTGCTAGCAATACCTCTCTCAGAAAAACACAAATCATTTGCAAGATAATAAAACACTTGTCACTTTTACTGTGCTGCCACTGTTTACAGCAGTGGCTGTTCCTCCTTCAGGTGCTTAATTTACAGCCAATGAATCAGGATTTTATCAGGTGTTGGTAGTGTTATTTTCATCCTCAGATTATTTCTGCAACACCAGCCCTTTAATGCAGGCTGTAAATAGCTGATAACCACAGTAAAGTGAATGAAATCAGTAAAATAATAAAAAACAAGTGCACTCAGAGAGCGCAAACCTCCACCAAGGTAACACCAACGTCCTCTCAATGATTAGCCAAAGATGATTTTTAAAAGGAGAATATCTGAAATAAACTCGACTGCTCTCACCAATGAGAATACTAAAAATGAACCCAACCGTTCCCAAAAATTAAGTAAAAAAAAAATGAAAATAATGATCCATAATCCTTGTCTGGTACTGGATTGATCCCAAAATCTAATCAGTTTGTACCAGTCACGAGGACAAATATCCCTGAAAGTTTCATCCAAATCCATCCAGCAGTTTTTGAGATATCTTGTCCACGGACAAACAACCAAACATGACCGAGAACAATGCCTTCGCTAAGGTGAAGGTAATAACGAACAAACGTATATATATATATATTTATATGTATGTATTCATTTGTTTTTTTTTTTATGTGATTTTTCCTTACTGGAATGGATTCATTAGGAACATATTTGAAGCAGAATTTCACAAACAGATGTCTTTCCTATAGCCAGGATATTTTCTTCCATCAGACTTGGAAAGCACAAACCTACAGGAGGTATTGCTCACAAGGAATATAAAATACACGACACAAACTCGAAAGTTTATCCAGTTCTCAGACATTACACATATTCCAAGAATTCGCCAGACATGCTGTATGAGTCATATGAGCTTTTCCCAGTAGGATGGTATCATGTTGAAGTATTATCTCTACACAAAATTCAACCTACACCACTGCACAGTCTCCAGATTCTGCTTTACATATACGTATACTATTACATACCTATATATATATATTATATATATATATATATATATATATATATATATATATATATACACCGCACACACACACAAATATATATACATCATATAAATATATGTACATGTGTGTGTGTGCATGTATGCATATACATACATATGTGTGTATGTATGTATATATATATTCATGTGTATGTATATACGTTTGCGTGTATACACACACACATAGATATATGTAATAAACATATAATCTAAAATCATTGGTCCAACAAAATATATTTTGTCAGCCAAATGAATATGGATAAAATGTTTATTCACTCTCAAACATTCTTTATGCTAAACAGCCAGACATAGCTTTTTTGAATACATCACCCACTGGAGAAATTTAAGTACATGTATGTGGGGATGTGTGTATATATATATATATATATATATACATATATATTTGATTAATGAGAGAGATGGAAGATATGAGAATGTGTATTAATCACTACAATTGTTTCAACCCATCTACCATCAATCCCTCATGGGTGGAATACTGAACATCTGGTTTAGGGGCTTCCATTACTGTAGCTGTGTCTTCCCAAGTGATTACAAAATATGTCTCATTAAAATAATAAACTTTACTGGTAAACTACCAGGTGTATATCATACAATTAATTAACTAATTATATATATACATACATGCACACGCACACATACATGTGCAATCATTTGTAAAAGCCAAGTAATAATGATTGGAACCAGTGGCATTTGGATCAGTAAGTTAACAATTCAATGAGATGAAAGCTAACTTAATTAATTATACATACATACATACACACACACATCTATATATATATATACACACACACACACACATCTATATATATATACACACACACACACATTTAATGCAACTAATACATGTGTTTGTTGTTTACACACCCGTCTTCATATTTTGCTTTTTTTGTAAATTCTCACTATATATATATATATATATATATATATATATATATATATATCTTTTATTTCTTTGTGTATTTTGAATATGAATTTCAGGAAATATCTATAAATATATTTAGTTTTATGACATTTATAGAAATTCAGTACTGCCATCCAAGATTATTGGAAATGTAAGTGATTTGGCTACAGAATCATACTTTAAAACTGCAGTCTATATTTAAATACTTAAACTGTAGTTTTAAAATGGTGTCACATTTTAAAATGTTCTGTTGGTACAAGGCCATTTTTCCCTAACATCAAGACATCCATGGTTCTGTTCTGACACAATAAATGCATCTTTACCAAATTCACCAAGAATTTAGTCTTAGCCACCACTGCTGAATTCACAAAAAGTATGTGAGTGCACGAGACTGTATGTGAGTAGGGCATGTCTGTGTATGTATGCATATATATATATATATATATATATATATATATATATATATATATATATATATAAACAGTTAATCCAAACAAGAAAGCACAAAAAAAACACAACAATGTGAGGACGTGGAACAAATATAGTATTATTGGACACTCAGGAAAGAAGGAAAGAAGGAGGGTTTAACGTTTCGAGCGGAGCTCTTCATCGGAAACATAGGAGAAGGAAAGATCCAGAGAAGGGAAGACAGAGGGAAAAAAATCGCCAACGGTACACACGAGGTCACATTATACACATACACACAATACATTATATTCATCTAAATACTAATTTAGATGGCAATGAATGAGATCTTCACCATTATGCCATGCCTGAGAAGACCCATTAAACCAAACAAAATTGCAGTTGTGGCAGAGACTGGTATCATGCTAATGGCGCCTGTGCCAGTGACATGCAAAAGCACCTGTTACACTCTCGGAGTGGTTGGCATTAGGAAGGCATCCAGCTGTAGAAAACCATGCCAAATCAGACTGGAGACTGGTGCAGCCTTCCAGCTTACAAGCCCTGGTCAAACCGTCTAACCATGCACCATGAACAACGGATGTTAAATGATGATGATGATGATGAGATTTCATGTTGCTCCAGTTGCCCTCTTGGTCAGGGGGTAATGATGGCCTGCTTACTTAGCCAACAGGGTGACATCATTTGAAGGCTAAAATGATGCAAAGCACATTGTGACCAGTGATGTGTAGCAATATCTGATAGTCTGTTTAGTCATGTGATACATATTCTTTTTTTTTATTCTTTTACTCATTTCAGTCATTGGACTGTGGCTATGCTAGAGCACCACCTTTTAGTTGAACAAATCAACCCCAGGACACAGTCTTTGTAAGTCTAGTATTTATTCTATAGGTATCTTTTGCCAAACCACTAAGTTATGGGAACGTAAACCTACCAACATCAGTTGTCAAGTGATAGTGGGGGGGGGAACAAACACAGACACACAAACATATATATATATATATATACGACGGGCTTCTTTCAGTTTCCCTTTACCAAATCCACTCACTTTGGTTGGCCTGAGACAATAGTAGAGTGACACTTGCCCAAGGTGCTATGCAGTGAGACTGAACCCAGACCCATGTGGTTGGGAAGCAATCTTCTTACCACACAGCCACACATGTGCCTATACACACACACACACACACACACACACACAAATAAGCATAAACACCAGGCCATCCACATTGCATTTCTGAGGAGACCATTATATTCTGCCACTGCTTCACTTTATATAGCTGTATCAAAGAATAGATATAGCCAGATTATCTGTGAGTATTACTTGTGAGAGACTAACACTTTATCTGAGGGGAAGATTTAACACTCATATGTTTCACACTATGAAACTGAGTTTACACACCGTCCTTAAAAGCTATTAAATTTAGAGTATTGCTCACATGTGGAAAGACTTGTAAAACACACAAATCACTCTCACTCATTCTGTCACACACACACAGAGTCATGCGAACCTAGTCATACACATAATTTACAATCACATATGCAATCTAGTCGTACACACAAACTACTATTGCAAACACATAAACCAATCTCACACACACACACATAACACACCAGTTACACAAACAAATAAACCAGTCACAAAAATACACACTTCCATATCACACAAACCCCAGATAGGCATAACAGAAACAAACTGGCCATACATACACATGCACAAACCCGATGCATACTCACACATACATACATACACACACAAACCAGATACATACATACACACATCAACTGACAACTGCACATGCATCAAACCAGTCATACACAGAGTTTATATTCTAAGTCCTTCAGTAGGATATTCCAATAATAACCAGAAAATTACTGAAACAAATACACACACACACACACACACACACACACACAAACAGCAGAATAAATAACAAAAAGTAAAAAAAAAAGACACCCCATCTACTCCTGACCCACCAGCTGTCAACTAAGTAAGGATTATTAAGAGTTGCATCCATTTCAAAGTGACTTGTTTACCAGAGTATATCGAGCTATCTAGACACACTGCTGATATCGCTTGCTTTCATTACATCACTGCTTGCCAGCTAGTTCCTCTTTTAGTACAAGAATTTCAGGAATACTTTTGAGAACAGTGACAAACCTCATTTGTGTGTGTGCGTGCGTGTGTACCAGTCTCTCTCTGCATGCATGCATGTGTGTGTGTGTGTGTGTGTGTTGTGTGTGTGTGTGTTTGTGTGTGTATATTGCACTCCAGTCTATCCTAGCTATGATTACAGAGGCCTCACCACCAGGGTGAATTATATCTGTCCAATCATGTAATCTAAAATTTACATACTTACCACGCAATAACACAAATTATCTATCTGTTTCTCTCTCTCTCTCTCCCATATATATATATTTCAAAATATAGAAAGATTATATATAGAGATATACATGTGAGATATATACATATGTATACACACACACATACACCAATGATACTATGTACATGTTTTGAGAGAGAGAGAGAGAGGCAAAAGCGGGAAGGATATTAGAAATATTCTTAGTAAGATATTTTTATCTGAAGTTATGTGTTGGAAACGGTATTGCATTTTTATCGAGTCCTGTTTGTTTGCTCAAGTGCCAACCATTAAACATAGATGTTAAACTATACAAGCCTTTATTGTTTTATATGGGTGCAGAGATAGTCTTGCAAATAACACAGAGGGCAACCAGCTGGCTAGTCACCTAGTTATATCAGGTCATCCCATAAGTTCTGTCCGATTTTACCTTTTTTGAAATTGAATGAAATTTAATAGTATTTTAGAATGTCTAATGGAATTAAAAATTATTTCTATGCGTTTGTGTACATTTAAACTAATTAAATATTATTTTACAGAATAATAGAATTGATTAAAGCCCTTTCTAACATGGAAGTATCCAAAGAGCATTTGAGGCACATAATGCTTTATGAGTACAAAAAAGGAAACTCTGCAGCCGAAGTGACTCGAAACATACACTCAGTGTATAGGAAAGAGTGCTTGAATGAAAGAACTTGGAGAAGATGGTTTGCAAAATTCAGAAGTGGAGATTTCAGCCTTGAAGATGAAGATTGAACAGGTCGTCCGTTGAGTTTGATGATAAGCTCCTTGAGGCATTACTTGAAGAAAATCCTGCAATATCAGTTGAAGAATTGGCAATAAAACTTAGTTCAAACCATACAACTGTTCATTGTCATCTTCAACAACTTGGAAAGGTTCCTAAACTTGGAAAATGGGTGCCTCATGAATTGTCCGAAAGCAACCGCAAATCCCGAGTTGACATCTGCTCTTCTCTCCATTCTCACAAACTCATTTCACCCTTTTTGGATAGACTTGTGACTGGTGACAAAAAATGGATCTTCTATCGAAATGTTAAAAGTTGTAAACAGTGGCTTGGTAGAAGGGAAAAAACTCAACCATAACTGAGAAGGGAACTTCATGGGAAAAAGGTTCTTATCTCTATCTGGTGGGATTGCAAAGGAGTATTTCACTTTGAATTGTTATCACCTAATGCAACAATCAATGCTCAAGTCTACTATCAGCAATTAGAGCGTTTGAATCAAGCTTTGAAGAAAAAAAGACCCGCTTTAGTGAATCGAAAAGGAGTGATGTTTCATCAGGACAATGCGTGACCCCACACTGCAAAGATCACATCACAGAAGATTGAAGAGCTTGGTTGGAAAAAATTCTCATCTACCTTATTCTCCTGACCTTGCTCTTTCAGACTACCATTTGTTTCCTAGTTTACAGAATCATTTGGGGGACATAACTTTTGCAAGCCAGAAGGAGGTCAAAACTGACATTTCAGAGTTCTTTGCTTTGACATCAAAAGAGTTTTACATTGATGGGATTAAAAAGCTTGTAAATAGATGGAAGGAAGTCATGGATAACCAGGGAAAGTACATTGATGATTAAATTTCAATTCAATATAACATTTGATCACTTGTTTTCTTTATTCAAAATTCGGACAGAACTTATGGGATGACCTAATACTTTGGTACTACTACTACACTGAGTCTATGCCTTCATAGTCAATTACATAATACTACAATTACAGCGTAATTATAGTACAATTACAGTATGGTATAATTACCAAAAGTGGAGGCATACAGCCAAGTGTTTAGGCTGTCTAAATTGTAAGATTGTGGTTTCAATTCCTGAACCAGGTGACACGTTTTTGAGCAAAGCACTTCATTTCATGTTGCACCAGTCTACTCAGCTGGCAAAAATGAGTAATCTTGTGACAAACCAGCATCCTGTCCAGCATGGTAAATATATATAAATGCCATGGAAGTTTGTTGGGATGCACTTATAATTATCATAGGAATGATCCAATAATAGGATTTGTTTCAGCCCTTTACATGTGGTTTGCTAAGTTTTAACACATGGGGTTTCTTAGAAGGAGTACACATTTGATTATGTCATCCCCAATACTTAGCTAGTAGTTTACTGCTGATCTTAGGATGCTGAATGACAAAGGAGACCCTGGTGAGATTTTAACATGGAACAAACAGGAATGAAATAAAATACATCAAGTAGAGGAGTAGCCAGGTTCTAAAGTTGGTGGGGATGCGTACATAATACAGGTGCTGCAACACATACCAAACAATTTTTAATTGATTTCTCTTACATTATGTAAAATATTTCATTAATTGTAATATATGTAATTGAATTCTACATTCATTAATTTCATGTTTCAGTAACAATGTCATTATGTATGAAACTTACAACAACTAATATAGGTAACTAAAGAGTTAAAACAAAATGTTGAAAAGGGTTTAATTTTGAAAAATGTGCTCAGTGGGGTGTGGTCACTCCCCTTGTTCCCCTATTAGCTACGCCACTAACCTAAAGATATTTTAAATGGGTGCTTTTCTTATTCAGCCACTCCAATAACCTCATGCTAATCATGATGATGATGATGATGATTGTTTCAAATTCAAATGCAAGGCTAGCAATTTAAGGACGGTGGGGATGGGGAGGGATAGGGTGGAGGTAGTGAATTACATCAACATAGTATTTGACTTGCACTTCATTTTATCAAGCCTGAAAGAATGATAAACAAAACTGATTTGGGCAGGATTTGAACTCAGAATATAAAAGTTGGAAGAAACACTGCTAAGCATTTTGTTCGATGTGTTGATGATTCTGTCAGCTGGTCTCAAATTTGAGCATTTGGACTGAATGGATTTCTACCTGTGAAATTAAATATTCAAGTGGTTGTGTATTCCTTACACTCATCTATCTGCAAGTGAGTAGTTATTTGTGTATCCATGTGTGTGTATGTGTGTATAGGTGTGTAAGCATGTGTGTTTGTATATGTAGGTATGTACTTGTGTATGCATCTATATAAGCACATGTGTTATATGTGTGTATATATTTGTGCATGTCTATGTGTTTATATTTGTGCATGTATATGTGTATAAACAGACACAGTGCTCTTCAGCTGGTCAGCCCCTATCAAACCATCCTGATGTTAAATGATGTACTCTTTTTTTTGTTTGTTTGTTAGTTTTTTTTTGTCTTTGTTGCCGTACACATTCACTAGCTTTCTTACAAAGGGGTCTAACGCCCTTAGCTTAGATTTTTTGGGGGACAACCAGATCGAACCATCTCAAGTGTAACTGTCCGAAATGGTTGTGACTTCTGGTACTTGACTGATGAAAGAAAGCCAAGAATGACACGTCTTTTTTTTACCTGTCCTAATTGTTGTTTCTCTTGTCCACCTTTGTGTTGTCTATCTGTCCGAACGTTTTAATGCCTTCTATTACATTTTTGTTCCATTTATATATATATATATATATATATATATATAAATATATATATATATAAATATATATCTATATATATATATCTACATATGTGTGTGTGTACATGCTTGTCTAAGTACATGCATACATATGTGTGTACAATATATCTATGTGCAAAATGTGTGTGTACATAAGTATATTGGTTAGAAGAAGGTACTATATGTGTTTCATGTATGTGTGCAAGACTCTCCCTCTCTCTCTCTCTCTCTTTCCCCAACTAGCTTTCTATAATTGAAGGTCAGACATTCTAACTAATATATACTTTCTGTTCCTGTTCCTGTCGAACAGCAAAAATAGTCTCTGGGAAATATGTCAGCTTCTGAGAAATCTATTAAAGTTAAATGTTCCAGTGTAATAAAGCAACAGAATGTTAACTTTTGGGTCAAAAATTCTAAAACCACAACATATGCAGAGATTGGCATTTATCTGCAGCAAACAGAAAGAATCATTAGAACATCAAAGTGAATTCTCTGTGGTATTTCTTCTGGCTCTATATGTTCTGAGTTCAAATTCCCCTGGGGTCAACTTTTCCCCTTTCATTCTTTCAGCATCGATAGAATTAAGTACCAATCAAGTACTGGGGTCAATGGTATCAACTAGCACCTTCTCCTCAAAATTACTGTCTTTGTACCTAAATCAGAGGCTATTAAAAGGTGTCATGTTGGCGGAATCATTAGTGTTGGGGAAAAAAATACCTTGCAGCATTTGTTCCAGTTCTTTACATTGAGTTCAATTCCTGCCATATCCAACCTTGTCTTTCACCCCTCCAGGGTTGATAAAATAAAGCATGTCAAGTTCTGGGGCCAATGGCATTGACTATTTCCGCGCATCAAAACTGCTGGCCTTGTGCCTAAATCAGAACCGACTATTATTACCAAAAGCAGTGAGTTGGCAGAATCGTTAGCATACCAGAGAAAATGTTTAGAGGCAGTATTTCATCCATCTTTACATTCTGAGTTCAAATTCCACCGAGCTCAACTTTGCCTTTCATCCTTATGGGGGTCAATAGAATAAGTACCAGTTGAGAACTGAGGGTCAATGTAATCAACTTACCTCTCCCTTAAACTTGCTGGCCTAGAGCCAAAATTGATATTATCGTTATTATTATTATTATTATTATTATTGAAGGCAGTGAGCTGGCAGAATCGCTTTGTGGCATTTTGTCCATCTTTACCTTCTGAGTTCAAATGCAACCAAGGTCAACTTTGCCTTTAATTCTTTTGGGATCAATGAAATAAGTACCAGTTGAGTACTGGGGTCAATGTAATCGATTTATCCCCTCCCCAAACTTGCTGGCCTTGTGCCAAAATTTGAAATTATCATTATTATTATCATTATTTTTTTTTTCTCCTTTCTTGCTCAGCACTCATTGTTATTTATTTATTTGTCATGCATTTCTGAGGTAATTCTACATTTCTGTCAGATTCCTCTGGACTGTTGCGGTTAGGGCTATGAATGTCATAAGAGGAAGGCTAATATTCATAACCTTTGTAGTGTTTCTGAGACTGATGAGGGCAAAGAGAGGAGAAGAATATATGCAGGTAGAAGAGAAGGACCATGTGTAAATTGAGAAAGGTTTTGGAGACCTGTTGTGCTGGGTTCAAATTCTTGCTCAAGGCACAAGCTGGAGACACAGCACTGTCCTGAAATCAATCACCAACTGATGGATACATCTGATTAGAAACAGTGAAGTTATTGGCTATATTTATCACACTTCCTTGTGATAAATATTGATTAATGATAACACTAATGCCTACACTAAAGCAAAATTCTATGCAGGAGAAGAGAGGAGGAGGAGGAGGGGAAGAATATAGTTGTAGTAGGAATTGTACCCACTGCTGCCAGCAACTGTGGATTGTGGAAGCAATTATTTGAAGAATGTGTGTGTGACAATCTGTGTTGTATGAAATATGAGTCATTAGCAATGTTTTGGGTAAGTGTGTGTGTGTGTGTGTGTGTGTGTGTGTATATATATATATATACCTGCATCGCCCTATAAATACATGCACACACACATTATATATATATATATATATATATATATACACATATACACACAGTTCAAATTTACAGAAAAATAGAAGACAAAGACAGGTGTAGGAACAACAAGTAAATGTTTAGTTTAACGCTCAGGAAAAATGGAAAAGTCTTTATGTTTGGAGCCTATGCTCTTCAACAGAAAGGAATAAGAGGAAAAATGGAAAGAGAATGAAAAAATACGGAGAGAGTAAACATGTGCACACACACACACTACATATATATATATATATATATATATATATATATATATATATATATATATATATTATATATATATATATATATATATATATATATATATATATATCTTGGTGTGTCTTTATGTTGTGTATATATAACTGGGGAGTAACGAGAGAGTGCATTGCAATGTGTTTTACTGCCCCCTACCTCTGAACTCAAATCCCACAAATCCTCTCTTTGTCTTTCATCCTTTCAGGGTTGAGGAGTAAAGTACCAGCTATCCCTCCAATTATATTTTGTAGTAAAGTTTAGCATTGAAACAAAACACAGCTAATACAAGCAGTAAATAGATAACCGAAATAGTTGATAAGAATAAGCTAAGTGTACAATTTTTTCTATCCAATTTACTGAAGCCCCTAGTACTAGCAGGTTTATAAGCAATGTCTTTTTGCACAGATAAGTGTTTTGATACCAATGTGTGTGTGACAAGTGTTTTGATACCACCTGTGTCGGTGGCACATAAAATCACCCACTACACTCTCGGAGTGGTTGGCGTTAGGAAGGGCATCCAGCTGTAGAAACACTGCCAGATCTGACTGGCCTGGTGCAGCCTTCGGGCTCCCCAGACCCCAGTTGAACCGTCCAACCCATGCTAGCATGGAAAGCGGACGTTAAACGATGATGATGATGATGATGATGATGTGTGTGTGACAATCTGTGTTGTATGAAATATGAGTCATTAGCAATGTTTTGGGTAAGCGTCTAAGACCAATCTTTATACTATGATACTAATTCCCTGTTGTAAAGAGATCTAAACTAAATTCTTTCATCAAAATATCTTGTCAATATATGTTCCAAACACCAGTTTCAACTTTTTGACACCAACCTTGATCCTAAAATACAAACATTATGTTTTAAAAATGTTGTGCTAATTTATGTCTCAAACAACAGATTCATAACAACAAAGTTATTTTACAAAATTCTTCATTCTTTTCAAAATTAATTGAAACAAGTTTAGTGCATTTCAGCAAAAATACGGCAACAAAGGGTTTGAAGATGTTTCCCCAGGAATGAAACTAGTCTGGCTGATCTCACTTATTTTGTCCATGAAGATACTGCATATAGCAACTAGGTGTTTATATCTACTTCTACTGTGGTACAGTACAGCAATAATAACGTGGTTTGAAAATATTGATAGAACATTCTTCCAAGATGTTTAATCTTCAATATTCCCATGCAGTTACTCCAAGATGTACCCAATTTTTTGAGATGTAAGATGGGAATCTTTTGATTAACATAAACTACAAAGCCACAAATTTGGAGTTTAGTGAACAAACAATATGACCTCCAGTACTTAACTGGTACTTAATTTATCAACCACTTCCCTCCTGAAGGAATGTTTTCCTTATTGACAACAATAAAGTAGAAAAATTAAAAATTAGGAAATAAAAGCAATAAAATACTAATAATCAATATCATCCTAATAGTATGTTTGGATTCTTGAAAGAACATAGTTTTCCAAAGCAGTTTCCCAACATGTTCTGTCTTGGATATTTTTCATTCGGTTCCATTGTTATCCCCAACATTTTCAATTCCATTTCAGCCAATCACCACAAGTTGCTCGATGGGTACCCTACCTTCCTATTTTCTCCTTTGGGTTTCAGTCCAAGGACCATCTTGTCAAACATGCCTATGGTTATCATAATATAAATGAGCAAGCATAAAACAAAAAAAAATGGAAAAACAAAAAGCAAAACAAGGAATAAAGTAACTTACTTGGCTGATTGGATGTGACACCCATCCAGTTTGGACTTGATACTGAATCCTTAGTAAGACTGTATCCATTATGGGGCACCTGCCGTCCCTCAAGAGACTGTCGCCTTGGTGGGACTTGGGGACTGCAGGGAGGAGAATGAAACGACACCTCCCTAGCAAAGCTTACGCTTTTCTTAGAACGCGCCATATCCTTCTCGCTCAGTGATGTGTTACTGGTTTCATTGAGTATCACGTCGCGTGTTGGATTGGCTGACACGCTGTCGCTTCCACAATCACCCGACGGTAATACCTCCACAGGGGATGATGCTGCAACAGCATCAAAGTCTTTCGGGTAATCAATGGGTCCGTCAGCACCAGCCATTTGGTCTCGGTCACAGCCGTAAGAATGTCGGTGTGTAGTAGCAGCAGTGTTGTGTTTTTTAATATTGTCAGTCCAGGGAGCCTTAGCGTAAGGGTCGGATAGGGATCGCTGACGTTTGCGCAGGCAGGATTTTAGGGGCCGTTTGTCAGGACAATAAGTTTCTGCTAAAGTCAAACCAGTATTTCGCATGCGAACACACTGGACAGCATCTTCTAGCCCTTCTTGTTTCTCATCAAATACCTGGTTGTCATAGTAACCATCTGTTCCTAACCTACAGTCACCATATTCCTCATTTTCTTCTAATTTGCCCTCCAAGGATTTCTCAGGTGAAGTAGGTGTCTTTTCTTCAGCAACACTATACAAAGTTTCTGCTTGAGCCGAGTTGCCACTTGAGTTTGAGGAAGTACTAGCACTCCATCTCTTCCATGGCTTTTGACGGTTGTGTGCAGGGTGGCTTTCATACTGATACCGTTCATAGCGGCGGTCAACTGCTCGCGTCTTTGCTTGGGTCTTCTCCTCGGGCTGGCGTACTATACGCGGGAAGGTTTCAAAACCAGCGCTGTTGTAGACATATCTGGTATCCAACAACGCTGCACAGCATGGCAGTCTGGGAAAGCTTCCAAAGCTGCCATACCAATAGTCAAAGCAACCAGGATCAATTCCTGAAGATGTAGAACTAGTGCTAAATCCACTACTACTTGAGTGCCAATCAGCTCCACGACATGCTCCAATTGGTCGAAACATGCCTGAACGTCGGCTACAGAAAGGCCCTGATATATGCATAGCTTCTGGTCTTTGGAGTTTCTTGAGTTCTTCTAGAGTTTCCTTAAAATTAGTATTTGGAGGTGCATTTGAATTAGTATTTGGTCGGTGTATTCTAGGATTAATTAAAACAGGTTTATCAGTGGAGCGCCTCTGAAGTCTTTGCAAAGAAGGACTTGGAAGGGTAATAAAACTTAAGTCTGGCAAAGACCTGTGTGAATAAAATACTTCACGTGCTATTCTGGTGGACATGTGAAAAGCTTCTCTGGTTTTCGTTCTTTCAGATTTTGCCATCATGTGGCAATGACACTTTGGTATATCATAGCTTCCTTCAGAGGTTTGTTTACAGTTTCTCCTCAAACCTGATGCCATGGAGCGTTCATCTTCGAAAGACGTTTGGACTCCACAGTCTCTTGTAAGAGGTGGAAACTGGGCAGAAAAGTTCTTGGTTCCCAACCATACATTGACAGATTGAGGAGAGATAGCCGTTGCTTGGGTACGTTTTCGGTTCAGGGGCACCTGACAACAAGCTGATCTCAATTCAAAAGAACTGAACCCTTCTCTACAATCAATGCAGTCTTTAACATCGTGAGCAGAATTGATGTGGTGGTGATGATGATGGTCAAGATGGGATGAATTCTCCCAACCTGTCTGTTCACACTGTATAGCCAGATGAATACCATCTGCACCTTTCATATCATTGATGTACAATTTATCATCACTGTTCACAGACCATTGACCACTACCAGGTCGACTAGATGTGCTACTATTTAAAGACCACCCAGGTATATGGATATCTGGAGACGATGCTTTTCCCATTGCTTTCATACGTTGGTATAGCTCCACTAATGTTGCTGAGTAACGCTTATTCTCAGCTTTCTCATCGTCCTCTTCTTCTTCTTCTTCTTCTTCTTCTTCTTCTTTGCTACTTTCTAACCCTTTTTTCTTCTCAGCAGCAACTTTCTGCCATGTCCGAAGACACAAGTCTGGCATACTGCAACTTTTGCCACCACTGTTTTGATTAGAAAGTTGTTTCCCTTTACGATACATTGTCTTGATTTGCTTCCATGAAACCATGGTTTTGGGGCGAGAGTGCGAGCCAACTTTATTTTTGAGGGAACTAAATGTTTGCATGCTGCACCCATTTCTTGGCAAGCTGTGCGATATTATACGGCCTTGGCCACTACATTCTGACATCCCCGAAGAAGTAGACTCGTTTTCAGCCTCCTGATTGGTTTCAGGTAGTGATGTAAGTTGCCCAACGAAGCGTGTCTTTGCTGTAGTGTCTGATCGTAGAAGTCTTAATAAAGGTGGACATTTTGCTGATACTTCTCCATCTCGGCAGTAGTGGAAGCTGTTTGCAAAAACATCTTCCGCTCCTTCCCCAGAAGAGGTACAGTAGTGATGAACACCACTCTCATTATCATCAGACTCGTGTGTTCTCAAAGGCGTTAATGAAATTTCTGCTTCTGAACTGCTCGTCTTGCTCTGCGACCCAACAAATGATAAGCAGTAATTTTCTTTGCGAGGGTAGCAGTCTATCACCAGCTTGCCATCAACTGACTGGTTAGGATCCATTGACGATTTACTAATTTGAAGGTCACCGGACTTGTGCCCGTGGTCCAGACTGTCGTTAAGAAGATGACAAGGAGGTGCCTCGCTGGTTGGTGTTGGGGTGAACAATGGATCACTACTAAGTTCTAACATTTCACTGGAGCACATCATGTCTCGCTCACTAGTTGAAATTTCCATTGAATTTTGGTTATCAGAAAACTCCAATTCGCATTGATCCTCGAAGGGCGCGGGGGTTGCGTCAGAGGAGGATTTTAACGATTCGAAGCTCAGATAACTACCATTCAGCATTTGAGGCAAAATAAACATCTCATCTCTTCCTATATCATCAAGATTAATCTGTGGATTACTTAGATTTGGTTCAAACTGAACAGAGAAATCCTCATCATAAAAATACTCTAATGCGTCTTCCGGTGACTCATTACTTGTGCTTCCTGAACTTGTTTTCATTGGTTTCTGCTGTGTTGCCATTATGTATGAGTTGCAGAGTTCTGTTGTACCTTTGATTTTGTGATTTACTTCATTTGATGAATATCCACTATCTGGCTCATAGTCAATGGGAGGTGACAGCTTTGTTGGAGATAGTTGTTTCCAAGTGACCAGCTGATTCTTATTCACTTCACTGTCTTCCCCCCATATTACACCACTGGCTGGGTTCTCCTCACCTGACGAACCACCACTACTACTACTACTGTGTGGAGACAGATTTTTTTGTTTGGTTGGCGACAGATCTTTCCAGGTCAGCTTGCTGGGTACATTTGCGGCTGGTTCGGCACACACACCAGTTGACTTTTTTGTGCCGACAATGGAGTTATTCATCTCGGAATCTAGGAAGTTAGAACCAGAAGTAAGAGCTTGTTTGTTTCCATGGTGATCGACAACATCAGGCATGGTGTTGGTTTGATTTTGATACATCTCATGGAAGTTCAGGCTAAAGCCCATATTGTTCCCTTCTTTAGCTGGAGATAGAATCCTCCATGGCTTCTGCAAAGAGAAAAAGAAAAAGAGAAATAAGAATTAGTCTTTTAATAGAAAATATGATGACATTTATAAAATAAATGCATATATATGCAAACAGGTTCAATCACACACACATATATAAGCAACCATCATGTTGATAAATATCTACATACATATCACTGCCTCTGCTAACAGCCATATATACCAATACCACAAACCAATCTGAATAGTGTAACTAGGATCACATTATCTAATGTATCTCCTTCTTTTAAGACAAAAATATGTGAAAAGGTGGGAAATTTGGGGAATGTGGCTGCTATTTTTAGCAGAGTGAGTGATAAAAAATTGAAAAAAAACTGGTAGCTCAGTGGTTCTCAACTGGGATCGATATAAGACCTTGTTAAAATTTATGTGCAATAAATTGGTTATACTTCTAAATTACACAAAATATTTTAAGCGTATAATATTTAATCATAAAAATACAGTAGGGTGTTTTTATATGCATTGAATGGCTACGGAGGTCCAAGAGAGTAAAAGAGGAGTTGGTTGAGAACCACAGAAGTGGATTGTAATAATGTCTTTGATCATAAGTATTCAGGATCAGATTTTACTTGGAGCAAAACACAACTATTCATTCATTACAGCATCAACAACAGACCAGCAGTGGGGGCTTCTGTATGATTCTGTGAGAAAATAATAGTCAAATTTCTGATTAATAACAACTTTCAAATAATCAAAGGATGTATTAATGTAGTTCGCCTTATTTGTAAAAAGATGAGGTGTCATGGCAGGAATGCTTTTGATCAAAGGCTTGGTAGATGTTAGCATTGACTTGGGGTTAAATGATGATGATACTACATAAAATACCATTTCAAAAAAACAACTCATATTTGAGCACAAAAAGTTGAGCAACATCTGAACTAGTTTGAATTTCGGTGCATGACTGTAAGCGTCTTTAATGAGTTGACAAGAGAGCCTTTATGTGGTTGCATGACCAACTAGAAATACCAGCCAAGCCATCCTTTAATTGCATCTGACCAAGTTAAATAAGGAAAAGACACATTAGCAATGTAATCTTACATAACTCTACAAAGAATAGTTTTTCACAGCTGGAATATCTTTAGTCATAGGTCTATTCGGTCAGAGTTGACTTGGTGTTAAACAGCAAACAACAACAACACCAACTACAACAACATACCAACCAAGGCTAGTAACAAAAGACAATGAATAAAGCAAGAGCTGTTTTCACATGTTTACCTAACAAGCATAAACATTTTATCTTCATTAAAAGATAAGCTATCAATCTAGTAAACTGCTGTACCATATCAAACCCCCATTACCACCGTGTCACTATCATCATCATCAGCATATATATATATATATATATATATATATATATATATATATATATATATATATATACACATATATATATACATATACACACACATTTATACATATACACACACACATTTATACATATATATATATATATATATATATATATACATACACAAACACATACATACATATTTATATATGCATATCATTTTACTTTACATAAGCACATACTGACATATGACAACAATAAACACACACAAATATCACGTACACAAACAAATGGTTCATCTTGTTTACTTTTTGAAGTGAGACTTAATATATATGGATATATGTACATCCATCTATCCGTATATATTCATTTATTTATTTATCTATTTATCTATTTATTTATCTATCTATCCATTTATTTATTCATAACCCCCTGCTGTATTTGGTAGTCAAGTAATTACTGTCAGGCAATCAACCTTCTATCACTTCGTAAATTAGCTTGCACCAAGGCATTTCTTGTTTACATTTTAATAATTAGCCTTCAGTTACTAATATGGGCAGTTTGGGAAGGAAGAGGTGAGCTGCTCCTCTGTCTGTCTGTCTGTGTGTGTGTGTGTGTGTGTGTGTGTGTGTGTGTGTGTGTGAGAGAGAGAGAGAGAGAGAGGCAGTTGGCCATATTGGCATAAGACTGTAGCGTTAGCTCAGAGGTTCTCAACCAGGGTCCATAAAAGAATTTTGTTAAAGTTTATGACCAATAAATTGGTTACATATCTACAATGCAGAAAAATATTCAAACAATTTTTTATACAATTTCTAATAATATTTAATTATAAATGTATATTAGGAATTTTTTAAACATAAGAGTCCAATAAAGTAAAATGACTATCAAAGGAGTCCATAGGCAAAAAATGATTCAGAAAAAAATGAACTCAAATAAAATAAAATGGTGGTGGTGGTGGTAGTGAGGGATGTAGTTTGGTGAATGACTGGATGTCTGATAGATATTTGATGCAGTATGATAAATGGCCAGGTCTACAAAAGGAAGGTGATTATAGAAAGTAGGATTGGACGACCAGCTTTGAGATAGAAAGAGAGTGTAGTCTGATGGATGGCAATATCTATGGTAGAGAAAGAAGTGCAAGAGTATGTAGGCTGAACAAACAGAACGAATCATGAATCAGAATTTTGGAGTGATTCATATGCCCAATACATTAAATGCATCATAGCTCAGTCTGGTTTCTATCAGACAAACCATTGATGTATTGCTATTTTACGTTTTATTTGTTTCAGTCATTAGACTGTGGCCATGCTGGGGCATCACCTTAAGATTTTAGCCAAATGAATTGACTCCAGTACTTTTTTTTAAGCCTGGTACTTATTCTATCGGTCTTTATTTTGCCAGAACAGTAAGTTACAGGGGATGTAAGCACACCAACACTAGTTTTCAAGTGGTAGTGAGAGTCAAACAAAGACACACACAAGCACACACGCAAACGCACACACACACAACACACGCGAGCTTCCTTCAGTTTCCATCTACCAAATTTATTCTCAAGGCTTTGGGCAACCTGCAGTTATAGTAGAAGACACTTGTTAAAGGTACCATGCAGTGGGACTGAACCCTGAACTATGTGGCTAGGAAGCAAACTTCATACCATATAGCCACACCTGCACCTATATGCATATAGCTGTTTTTCACAACATGTCTATAGTCCACATTCTGCTAATTAGTAGTAATAGTTAAATTAGTGTTAACATATTTACTGAAGATAGCATCAAAAGGTTGACTGGAGATAATTATGTGTTTAGTGAACAAAAAATATTTGTGAAATATTTTCTTTCTTTCGTTAAATACAGGAGATAACTCTGACCATGTTTTGGTCTTATTTTGACTATCTTCAGTGAAATATAAATTTCACTCTACTTGTTGAAATAGTTATGGAAAGAATCACTAAATAAATAAGCACTTGTAGACATAGAAAACTATCAACGTTTAGAGAATAAATCAACTCAGTGTACTTTATTTTATAGTTTCTACATTCTCTCTCTCTCTCTCATGATGGGCTGCCTACAACCTATCTATGTCTATAGACTGCCTACAACCTTGCTATGTCTACTGTCTACCTACATTCTATCTAGAACTTACTAGCACTAATAGAGTACGACCTATCTATATTATAGCATACCTATCAATCTGCCCATCAATCCTTCTATCAGTCTCTCCATACCTCCCTATTTCTGTTCATCCATCAATCTGTCCATTCATCCATCCAACACTATCTGTCTGTCTCTGTGACATTCACTATCTAACACTATCAATTAATTCCACCTGTCTATCTAACACTCCTTGCCTCTCTCCCTCGCACACACACACACACAGAGTCTATCTCTCTATCTAGCACAATCAGTCTATTTCTTTATCTGACACAATCAGAATGTCTTTGTATGTACAGCAGTCTATCTATCTAATCTAAACATCTACAAAGATCTCTAGCTATCTGTAGCACAGTAGCTGCCAAACTGAATTCAAGATGAATCATCTCACCAAAAGAGATGTTTGTCACAGCAGGAAACAATCATTACAAAACAACAAACACAGACTCTTGAACATATTCATCAAGTTGCATATTAATGGCTGCTGTTGAAGAGGAAACTATTTGGCAATGGCCACGTCAACTATGCAAATGCTTTTCTAAGATAAAAATGTTGTAACTAGATTACATTACTGCTACTGCCATTGTTATTATTATCATTATTATTTATTTATCATT
>NC_043010.1:34823633-35021133 GCF_006345805.1 Octopus sinensis
GTAATGATTATCAACATAGCAGATAGAAAGTAAATATAATGGTAAGCAGAAATTAGCTGAAAACTAAGGGATTAAACTGATCTAGTAGTTATGGAACATATCAGTCATCTCATTTGTATTTAGTATAACAAGAATAATACAAACTTACAGCTGTAAAGACATGAACTGATTAAATAAAAGTATATTCCAGAAGAGAGCAATACAAGAATCTGTAAATATTATTTTAGACCTTTCTCCACACATTATCATCTGTTGGCTTTGAGCATTTTTTATGCTTGTTGTCCACGATATACTAAATCTTTTTTGAAGAAAGAAAACTACCGATGCATTTGTTAAACCATGAATAATAATAATAATAATAATTTCTACTACAGGCACCAGGCCTGAAATTTAAGCAGAACATAGATTACATTGACTTCAGTACTTGATTGGTGCTTATTTTACCAACTCCAAAAGGATGCAAAGCAAACTTAACCTCAGCAGAATTTGAGCTCAGATCATAAAGACAGATGAAATGCTGCTAACCATGTTGTCTGGGGTGCTAATGGTTATGCTAGCTTATTAATTGATGATGATGATGATGAATTCTCTTATTGATCAGAAGGGCCCAGGACGTAGCCCACTATCAAAGGATGAGGTACAACACACAAAATCAATCAAGGGGAGACACTACAAGATTAAAGGATATGAGAGGCTATATTAAAAAGAAATTAGAAAATAAATAGAATAAATAGAAAATAAATAGAATCTCCAGTAGCAGGGTAGTCCACTTAGGATAATTTGGGAGTAAACCCCACACAAAATGTCCTGGATTACCCTATCATCCCCAAGGCATGGGAAGTGCCATCTTCCTGTTTTTACCTCCTACTTAGAAAAGTATACTCAGAGTAGATCTATTCAGCTTCACAAGTCTAGCCACTCTCATCCACCTTTTAATAAACATGCTAAATCAACTGTTGATTCAACAGATTACCTTCCCACCTCTACAAATGTATGACCTTGAACAAAAGCTAAAAATCATTATTGCAGCTATTATTAATTATGGAGATAATTATTGGGTTTCTACATGTTTCCTTATCAACAGTTTTAATTAAATGGCTAAAATAATTACTATAAAATAAAAACTTCACTATTAACATTAACATTAGCGTAGTGGGTGGCAAAATTGACAATGTTGAACAAAATTAAATTACAATCCTTTGCATTCTGGTTTCAAACCCTGCCAAAGTCAACTTTACATATCAGGTAATGTTGACATCAATACTGGAAAAAGGGGTTTAATTTACAGAATATATGATCATGTGCCAAAAGTTAGAAATCCATGACAGCAACAAAAAAACTCATTATTATTATTATTACTATTACTACTACTACAATGAGGGCACATGACCTAGTGGTTAGAGTGTTGTACTCATGATTGTGAAGTCATAGTTTCAATTACTAGACAGGGTAGTGCGTTGCGTTTTTGAGCAAAAACACTTCATCTCATGTCACTCTGCAAACACATTGACACCTGATGCATGGTACATGGTGCACCTATTCAGGTATTGTCAATTTGATGAAATGAGTGAACTAATGTGCATCATGAACATTTGATTACTATAAACAAATCATTTGTGCAGGATGTTTGGTAAAAGCTGAACACTCATACACCGTCTTCGACAGTGATAATTACACCTTTTCTATACAGGCTTCATTGTTAATTGCTATGATTAATTAGCTAAAAATTGCCTTTAAAGTAGAAGCTTTACAATTACAATTATTATTGTTATCAATACTTTTTTTTTTTTGGCAGCAATTTTAAACATATAAAGACTGTTTTAAGTCAGAACATTGCGGCAATCTACAGACCCATCACTACCACCACCATACCACCAAGAAATAGAAACAGAAATAACATGGAAATATAAAAAGAAAAACAACTGAAAACTATTTCAGATATGGCAGTGGAGTGGTAGAAATGTTTTGCATTATCTGGCTATGTATCTTTAATTTCTAAGTTTAGTTCCTGGAATGGCAGACCCCATAGGAGGGTGTAAAGACTCAGAAAACCAAGGCCTTTGGCATTATGTCGTGCTTGAGAAGAAGATCCATCAATCTAAGCAAGATTGCAGTCGTGATAGATATTGGTGTCATGTAAATGGCATCCATGCTGGTGGCATGTAAAAGCACCCATTACACTCTCAGTGTGGTTGGTGTTAGGAAGGACATCCAGCCATAGAAAACCATGCCAAATCAAACTGGAGTCTGGCGCAGCTTTGCAGCATGCCAGCCTACTCAAACCGTCCAACTCATGCCAGCATGGACAACTGACGTTAAATGACGATGATGATGATGATGGTGATCAGGCAGAATTATGCGGGCATCAGTAAAAAAAATGCTTTGCACTTTTCTGAGTCTTTACACCCTCCTATGGGGTCAATAAAATAAAGTACCACTGAAGTGCTGGTGTTGAGGTATCAATTACCTCCTTTCCTAAATTTCAGAATTTGGGCCTATGCTAGGTTGTCTCTACAGCATCTTCAAATTATGTTAAATCTAGCACACACCAACAGCAAAACCTTCCATGGATCATCCAGTAAGCTAGAAAAAGCAGCCAAATTCCCCTCAAATTATCTCTTACCATCAAGGATGCATTACATAATGTAGTTCTGGATACATTGTCAGCAAAAACAGGATGGTCATGCCTAGAACTCTGAGTATAGGTGTGCCTGATCAAATCTGACTTGGGTTAAAGAGCCCACTATTTAAATTGGTTTTATATGTCTTGGAGAAAAACCTGAGATGTATACATATGGGGTAGGGTAGGGTGGTGAGGTAGGCTTACATATGGCAAATCTTCTTTTCAGCCACCACCTCCCTTTTTTTCACTCTCAACCCATCTACCGACCCATCAACTGCGGAGCCCCTTATTTGAAAGGTGGGGATACAGGGAACTGCAGTAAAGTAAGATATATGTGTATGTGTTAAATAACATTTAGCAACATTTATAAATAGCTCTGCCTTCCCCATCTAAGGATTATTTTGGTATTAGACTGTCAGAAAAGAAAAGGAAGCTTGACGGCCCCACCCCAAAACATACATACAAATTACAAAAAAAAAAGGACTAGATGAGGACTAAAACACATCTACCACCACCACCACAACTTTCTGTGCCTTAACAATTAAGAGATGAAATTGATATTTTCAAGTGGTGGTGATATGGGTGTTAGCTGGGGTGGGGACATAGTGAGGCAAGGTTGCTGAGATGGAGGCTATCAGGAGTGGGTGGCATGTTGTAGCTGCACAGAATAGCTGGGGTCGGAGCAAGGTAGATAACTAGAGAAGAAAAGTAATTAGAAGAGAAGATAACTAGATTAGAGAAAACTGCTAGAGACTGAGATAAGAATTATAAAATATTAACAATAATATATGCTCCATTTAAGTCAATCCAGCTGACAATAACAAAAATATAGACTAACACGTTTTCATATATTTTATTCACATGGCACTATGTGTGTATGTATACGTTTGTGTGTATATATATATATATATAGGGTGGCCCAAAAGTAGGTTTACAGTTATCACATAGGCACTTTAAATTTCTATCATTTCTATCTTACAAATTGAAAAGGGAGCTTGACAAAATTAACTAAACTAGCATAGAATAAGGGTTTCATACTTTTTTTTATAACTAAGATCTAAACTGTTAATATAGGAATACAAAATAGATAGTTGAATACATGTAAACCTACTTTTGGGCCACCCTGTATATATATATATATATATATATATATATATATATTATATATATACAGGCACCTGTGTGGTAAGAAGCTTGCTCCCAATCATATGGTTCCTAGTTCAGTCCCACTGCATGGTACCTTGAGCAAGTGTCTTCTACTATAACCTGAGGTTAACCAAAGCCTTGTGAGTGTATTTGGTAGGCAGAAACTGAAAGAGAGCTGTCATATTTCTATATAACGTGTGTGTGTGTATTTGTCCCCACTGATGTTGGTCTGTTTACATCCCTATAATTTGAGTGGTTGGACAAAAGTGACCAATAGAATATATACCAGGCCTAAAAAGGTAAAAAAAAAAAAAGTAGTGGAGTCAATTCCTTTGACTAAAAATTCAAGGCAGTACCCCAGCATGGCCAGAGTTTAATGACTGAATAAGTACAAGATAAAAGATACATACACACGCACACTGTCCATCTAGTCATTCTGTGTCCATGACCAAATCACATAACACAAAAATGGCCCAGTCCACTTAGCAGTAAATAAAAACCAAGCATCACACTCTCTCCTTAAATAGTTTTCACAGAAAGCTTACCTCGATCATTCACTCAGTTGACTATTTATGGGAAAATTAAATACAACTCATTTAAAACCATTCCATGATCAGTTGATAAAACACTTATTTTTAAATGTATGTACATGCTGGCATGAAACTAAAATCCCTTGAGTCACTTTGTAACTTCTGATGATTAATTGATTAAAAATAATAAAAAGTATAAACGTTTTGAGTTTAATATCCTGTTTGTACTAATCACATGTGTGTATATGTGTGTGTGCGTGGTGCACAGCATAGTTGTTAGGGTGTTGCACTCCTGATCAAAAGATTGTGGTTTTAATTCCTGGACTAAGCGATGCGTTGAGTTCTTGAGCAAAACACTCCATTTCATGTTGTTCCACTTCACTCAACTGGCAAAAATGAGTAAACCTGCAATAGAACGACATCCCATCGAGGTGGGGCATGTATATGCTATGGAATCTAGGAAACCAGCCTTATGAGCCTCTGGTTTGAGAAGGACTTGTGCTCCTTTTTTTTGTAATGTGTATATATTATTAGATAAATTGTATAGTATACACTTGGTAGCTTATATGTATATATACATTTGTGTGTGTGTGTGTATATATATATATATATTATATATATATATATATATATATATATATATATATAATATATATATATATATATATATATATATTGTGTGTATGAGAGAGAGAGTATTTCTATGTTTCTTGTAATTCTCAACTAAAAATTAAGGAGAGTCCAACTCATTAATACACTTGATATGTTATATATATGGAGTCTAAGTATATTCTATTAATGAAATGAAACCTTACAAACGTACAATTGTTTCAGTACATATTTGTATTTTGTTGAAAGTAAAAAAAAAAGCATTTGTTTAACTTTTAACATAACACAAAGATTATTGAAACAACTGTATTTTTGTAAAATGTCATTTCATCATATATATATATATATATATATACACACACACACATACACACACATATACATTTACACACACACACATGCTTGACAGAAACCATATGCTGTTACTGAAGTTATATGTTTACATAACTGAAGTAACAGCACATTAATGTAGCATGATGTACAGCAATGAAATATTCTTTTATCCAAGACAGCAACAAGTCCTCATTATCCCAATGACTAAGACAAACCAGCAAAGACTGTTATAAAATCTGGCCTTCTTCTTCATCTCCAAACCTACATCTCAAACAGTGTAACTGTTAAATACACACATACAGATATCTGTTCAAAGAAAGGCTCCTGGCTGAAGTCCTTGTTTGTCGCCTCTATGTTTAGGCCCTTGTGGGCAAGAAAGAAATAACGTAATGAAGTCACTCATCCTCATACTCAAACCTCTGGTCCACAGACATACTGTATTTTCTCTTCGCCTTATCTTCTGACAGAAGAATGGTTTCTACTTATCAGAGCTTGCTGGTCACATGCAAACCCTACTCATGTGCTCTCAGTTCACTGTCATTCATATTGTGCCCGTGCCCCTGCCCCCCCCCCACCAGTTCCCCAGTCTAAGCGCTAATCACCTCACTATAATGTTAGTCCTCTTGAATTTCCTTCCTGCACATGCTTTTCACAGTTTTTGACATTAGCCATGTTAATTTTTACCGGTTTGTGAAAAGACATGGACACAACCCCTTCCTCCGTATCAATAAAACATGTTTTGTGTGTGTGTGTGTGTACATGCACA
The DNA here is from genome assembly GCF_006345805.1 of Octopus sinensis. Classification (NCBI taxonomy): domain Eukaryota; kingdom Metazoa; phylum Mollusca; class Cephalopoda; order Octopoda; family Octopodidae; genus Octopus; species Octopus sinensis. Next base: position 34,829,641 of record NC_043010.1, read on the forward strand.
TGTATATAAATGAATATATTGAATCAGTATATAGGTTTGCGTATGTATGCATACATGTGCATGTATATAACTAAAGATAAGTAATGTAGATTAAACTACACATTACGATTTTCCGGCATTCAATGAGTGAAGGCTTTGTGATATTGAAAATATAGAATCAATATTCAATAATGTAGAGGTGAGGGAGAAGAGGAATAAGAAGAGGTCTGCTGGGTAGACATATAGAGTCTGATTAAAACCTGACTCACACACTCATTTTATACATACACATGTGTATATGTGTGTGTGTGCGTGTGTAGGTAAGTAGGTAGAGAGATAGATTGATAGATGGATACACAGACGTGTGTGTGTGTGTATGCACACAAAACATACAAATAATTATTTTTGACATGAATAAATTTTCTTTTTGCACCATACATCTTTTTCTCTCTCTTTCCACACAAACATGTGCACGTATACACACAGACACTCACACACATATAAAATACTCATTCACACACACATGCACACATATGTAGAGAGATGCAGCAACAACAACAACAATAATGCCATTGATAAAGTGTAGTGGGGTGAAGCATTTGTTGAATTGATGCAAGAGATCAGAAATTGCTGATCAATATTGCAAGGAACAAGAATTCCAGCAAGAATGCATGCTGCTCTAACTGCTGACTACAATGAAGCTAGCAGCATGCCTCATCTTGGCAGGACCACATTATTAAAGGCACTGCCAAAATATACTAAGCTTACATTCTGATACATGCAAGGGCTTAGGAAGATTTCAGTTCTTTTCCATTTGGGGGCACACATACACATGTCTGTGTATTTTGCATTATATGTGTGTGTGCATTTTCCCGAATTTGAGTGTGGATGTTTTAGTCTGAATGTGTGAGTGTGTATCTGTGTGTGCAGGCATGCACATCTGTGTAAGAATGATGAATCTAACAAGAAAGTATGGTAAATTCAATATGCATATTTTATTCCTCTAACAATCATATTTAATGTAAGTCAGATCCCATTTACTTATCCATCAACAATAAATTACTTTATTTTCGTAATAAAATTTACTTCATATTTACAATTATTTTATGTTTTTCTTTCTCATATCTAAAACAAAAGAATTATTTTTTGATTTTCATTTTTATATTTTAAGGACTTTTTTAAAACCACTTTTCTTTTCAAGTTCCATTTAAGTCTATATTTTATGTTATTTTCATTTACTTCACTCTTTAAAAAAAAAAAAATGGTATTTTCTGGAAATTAATTTAAGCTAAGCACATTGCCTTTTTGAATGTCTGTCTTTCAGCTTGTAAATTATTATAGTAGACAACCAAATAAAATACCCATCTATATCAGTGTTTCTCGACCATCTTTTACCTATGGACCCCTCTGATTCCTATTCTAATTGAATATACCCCGACAGCCATTTTGATGTTTTAAAAAAATCATAATATATTTTTATTATTAAATATTATTAGGGATTGTATTTAAAAAAATTGTAAAAATATTGTTTGAATGGTAGAAGTATAACCAAATTTACTGCAGATAAATTTTAACAACAAAATCTTATGTGGACCCCCTAGGTTGAGAACCACTGATCTATATATTCATCTGTCTATCCAGCCATAAATCTACCTTCCCATTGATTTAACTATAAATCAACCTTTCTACCTTGCTAAACATCTTTGCTGAAATTCAATACAAGCTGAATATTGAAGTTCAGTCATTGGCGGTCTTCTTTTTTCTTTTTCCTCCTCTTCTTCTTCATATGCTAAAACTTGAAAACCGCCATTACTATTACTATTACGATTCTGCAATTTAAATTCCCAGTTCAACTACTTTCTTCTTCAATTTCAACTCCCGCTCGATGACCGCAGCAAGTTCTTAAAAAATTTATCTTACTATATTTTTTTTTTTTTTTTTTTCGTTGTTAATACGTTTATTCATACACTGTTACGAAAATTTAACCTTTTTTAAGATACTTTCAAGCCTTCGCCATAACTTGATTTATCTTCCTATCTCTCTCTCTACAATATTTAACCGCAGGCTGCCTCAAGCCGTAATCCCATCTTTTTCCCATCTTTCAGTCATTGGCGGTCTTCTTTTTTCTTTTCCTCCTCTTCTTCTTCATATGCTAAAACTTGAAAACCGCCATTACTATTACTATTACGATTCTGCAATTTAAATTCCCAGTTCAACTACTTTCTCTTCAATTTCAACTCCCGCTCGATGACCGCAGCAAGTTCTTAAAAAAATCTTACTATATTTTTTTTTTTTTTTTTTATTCGTTGTTAATACGTTTATTCATACACTGTTACGAAAAATTAACCTTTTTTAAGATACTTTCAAGCCTTCGCCATAACTTGATTTATCTTCCTATCTCTCTCTCTACAATATTTAACCGCAGGCTGCCTCAAGCCGTAATCCCATCTTTTTCCCATCTTTCAGTCATTGGCGGTCTTCTTTTTTCTTTTTCCTCCTCTTCTTCTTCATATGCTAAAACTTGAAAACCGCCATTACTATTACTATTACGATTCTGCAATTTAAATTCCCAGTTCAACTACTTTCTTCTTCAATTTCAACTCCCGCTCGATGACCGCAGCAAGTTCTTAAAAAATTTATCTTACTATATTTTTTTTTTTTTTTTTATTCGTTGTTAATACGTTTATTCATACACTGTTACGAAAATTTAACCTTTTTTAAGATACTTTCAAGCCTTCGCCATAACTTGATTTATCTTCCTATCTCTCTCTCTACAATATTTAACCGCAGGCTGCCTCAAGCCGTAATCCCATCTTTTTCCCATCTTTCAGTCATTGGCGGTCTTCTTTTTTCTTTTCCTCCTCTTCTTCTTCATATGCTAAAACTTGAAAACCGCCATTACTATTACTATTACGATTCTGCAATTTAAATTCCCAGTTCAACTACTTTCTTCTTCAATTTCAACTCCCGCTCGATGACCGCAGCAAGTTCTTAAAAAATTTATCTTACTATATTTTTTTTATTCGTTGTTAATACGTTTATTCATACACTGTTACGAAAATTTAACCTTTTTTAAGATACTTTCAAGCCTTCGCCATAACTTGATTTATCTTCCTATCTCTCTCTCTACAATATTTAACCGCAGGCTGCCTCAAGCCGTAATCCCATCTTTTTCCCATCTTTCAGTCATTGGCGGTCTTCTTTTTTCTTTTTCCTCCTCTTCTTCTTCATATGCTAAAACTTGAAAACCGCCATTACTATTACTATTACGATTCTGCAATTTAAATTCCCAGTTCAACTACTTTCTTCTTCAATTTCAACTCCCGCTCGATGACCGCAGCAAGTTCTTAAAAAATTTATCTTACTATATTTTTTTATTCGTTGTTAATACGTTTATTCATACACTGTTACGAAAATTTAACCTTTTTTAAGATACTTTCAAGCCTTCGCCATAACTTGATTTATCTTCCTATCTCTCTCTCTACAATATTTAACCGCAGGCTGCCTCAAGCCGTAATCCCATCTTTTTCCCATCTTTCAGTCATTGGCGGTCTTCTTTTTTCTTTTTCCTCCTCTTCTTCTTCATATGCTAAAACTTGAAAACCGCCATTACTATTACTATTACGATTCTGCAATTTAAATTCCCAGTTCAACTACTTTCTTCTTCAATTTCAACTCCCGCTCGATGACCGCAGCAAGTTCTTAAAAAATTTATCTTACTATATTTTTTTTTTATTCGTTGTTAATACGTTTATTCATACACTGTTACGAAAATTTAACCTTTTTTAAGATACTTTCAAGCCTTCGCCATAACTTGATTTATCTTCCTATCTCTCTCTCTACAATATTTAACCGCAGGCTGCCTCAAGCCGTAATCCCATCTTTTTCCCATCTTTCAGTCATTGGCGGTCTTCTTTTTTCTTTTTCCTCCTCTTCTTCTTCATATGCTAAAACTTGAAAACCGCCATTACTATTACTATTACGATTCTGCAATTTAAATTCCCAGTTCAACTACTTTCTTCTTCAATTTCAACTCCCGCTCGATGACCGCAGCAAGTTCTTAAAAATTTATCTTACTATATTTTTTTTTTTATTCGTTGTTAATACGTTTATTCATACACTGTTACGAAAATTTAACCTTTTTAAGATACTTTCAAGCCTTCGCCATAACTTGATTTATCTTCCTATCTCTCTCTCTACAATATTTAACCGCAGGCTGCCTCAAGCCGTAATCCCATCTTTTTCCCATCTTTCAGTCATTGGCGGTCTTCTTTTTTCTTTTTCCTCCTCTTCTTCTTCATATGCTAAAACTTGAAAACCGCCATTACTATTACTATTACGATTCTGCAATTTAAATTCCCAGTTCAACTACTTTCTTCTTCAATTTCAACTCCCGCTCGATGACCGCAGCAAGTTCTTAAAAAATTTATCTTACTATTTTTTTTTTTTTTATTCGTTGTTAATACGTTTATTCATACACTGTTACGAAAAATTAACCTTTTTTAAGATACTTTCAAGCCTTCGCCATAACTTGATTTATCTTCCTATCTCTCTCTCTACAATATTTAACCGCAGGCTGCCTCAAGCCGTAATCCCATCTTTTTCCCATCTTTCAGTCATTGGCGGTCTTCTTTTTTCTTTTTCCTCCTCTTCTTCTTCATATGCTAAAACTTGAAAACCGCCATTACTATTACTATTACGAAAACCGCATTACTATTACTATTACGATTCTGCAATTAAATTCCCAGTTCAACTACTTTCTTCTTCAATTTCAACTCCCGCTCGATGACCGCAGCAAGTTCTTAAAAAATTTATTACTACTTTTTTTTTTATTCGTTGTTAATACGTTTATTCATACACTGTTACGAAAATTTAACCTTTTTTAAGATACTTTCAAGCCTTCGCCATAACTTGATTTATCTTCCTATCTCTCTCTCTACAATATTTAACCGCAGGCTGCCTCAAGCCGTAATCCCATCTTTTTCCCATCTTTCAGTCATTGGCGGTCTTCTTTTTTCTTTTTCCTCCTCTTCTTCTTCATATGCTAAAACTTGAAAACCGCCATTACTTACTTATTACTATTACTATTCGATTCTGCAATTTAAATTCCCAGTTCAACAACTACTTCTTCTTCAATTTCAACTCCCGCTCGATGACCGCAGCAAGTTCTTAAAAATTTATCTTACTATATTTTTTTTTTTTTATCGTTGTTAATACGTTTATTCATACACTGTTACGAAAATTTAACCTTTTTTAAGATACTTTCAAGCCTTCGCCATAACTTGATATCTTCCTATCTCTCTCTCTACAATATTTAACCGCAGGCTGCCTCAAGCCGTAATCCCATCTTTTTCCCATCTTTCAGTCATTGGCGGTCTTCTTTTTTTTTTCCTCCTCTTCTTCTTCATATGCTAAAACTTGAAAACCGCCATTACTATTACTATTGAAAACCGCCATTACTATTACTATTACGATTCTGCAATTAAATTCCCAGTTCAACTACTTTCTTCTTCAATTTCAACTCCCGCTCGATGACCGCAGCAAGTTCTTAAAAAATTTATCTTACTATATTTTTTTTTTATTCGTTGTTAATACGTTTATTCATACACTGTTACGAAAATTTAACCTTTTTTAAGATACTTTCAAGCCTTCGCCATAACTTGATTTATCTTCCTATCTCTCTCTCTACAATATTTAACCGCAGGCTGCCTCAAGCCGTAATCCCATCTTTTTCCCATCTTTCAGTCATTGGCGGTCTTCTTTTTTCTTTTTCCTCCTCTTCTTCTTCATATGCTAAAACTTGAAAACCGCCATTACTATTACTATTACGATTCTGCAATTTAAATTCCCAGTTCAACTACTTTCTTCTTCAATTTCAACTCCCGCTCGATGACCGCAGCAAGTTCTTAAAAAATTTATCTTACTATATTTTTTATTCGTTGTTAATACGTTTATTCATACACTGTTACGAAAATTTAACCTTTTTTTTTTTTTTTTTTTAAGATACTTTCAAGCCTTCGCCATAACTTGATTTATCTTCCTATCTCTCTCTCTACAATATTTAACCGCAGGCTGCCTCAAGCCGTAATCCCATCTTTTTCCCATCTTTCAGTCATTGGCGGTCTTCTTTTTTCTTTTTCCTCCTCTTCTTCTTCATATGCTAAAACTTGAAAACCGCCATTACTATTACTATTACGATTCTGCAATTTAAATTCCCAGTTCAACTACTTTCTTCTTCAATTTCAACTCCCGCTCGATGACCGCAGCAAGTTCTTAAAAAATTTATCTTACTATATTTTTTTTTTTATTCGTTGTTAATACGTTTATTCATACACTGTTACGAAAATTTAACCTTTTTTAAGATACTTTCAAGCCTTCGCCATAACTTGATTTATCTTCCTATCTCTCTCTCTACAATATTTAACCGCAGGCTGCCTCAAGCCGTAATCCCATCTTTTTCCCATCTTTCAGTCATTGGCGGTCTTCTTTTTTCTTTTTCCTCCTCTTCTTCTTCATATGCTAAAACTTGAAAACCGCCATTACTATTACTATTACGATTCTGCAATTTAAATTCCCAGTTCAACTACTTTCTTCTTCAATTTCAACTCCCGCTCGATGACCGCAGCAAGTTCTTAAAAAATTTATCTTACTATATTTTTTTTTTTTTTCGTTGTTAATACGTTTATTCATACACTGTTACGAAAATTTAACCTTTTTTAAGATACTTTCAAGCCTTCGCCATAACTTGATTTATCTTCCTATCTCTCTCTCTACAATATTTAACCGCAGGCTGCCTCAAGCCGTAATCCCATCTTTTTCCCATCTTTCAGTCATTGGCGGTCTTCTTTTTTCTTTTTCCTCCTCTTCTTCTTCATATGCTAAAACTTGAAAACCGCCATTACTATTACTATTACGAACCGCCATACTATTACTATTACGATTGCAATTTAAATTCCCAGTTCAACTACTTTCTTCTTCAATTTCAACTCCCGCTCGATGACCGCAGCAAGTTCTTAAAAAATTTATCTTACTATATTTTTTTTTATTCGTTGTTAATACGTTTATTCATACACTGTTACGAAAATTTAACCTTTTTTAAGATACTTTCAAGCCTTCGCCATAACTTGATTTATCTTCCTATCTCTCTCTCTACAATATTTAACCGCAGGCTGCCTCAAGCCGTAATCCCATCTTTTTCCCATCTTTCAGTCATTGGCGGTCTTCTTTTTTCTTTTTCCTCCTCTTCTTCTTCATATGCTAAAACTTGAAAACCGCCATTACTATTACTATTACGATTCTGCAATTTAAATTCCCAGTTCAACTACTTTCTTCTTCAATTTCAACTCCCGCTCGATGACCGCAGCAAGTTCTTAAAAAATTTATCTTACTATTTTTTTTTTTTTATTCGTTGTTAATACGTTTATTCATACACTGTTACGAAAATTTAACCTTTTTAAGATACTTTCAAGCCTTCGCCATAACTTGATTTATCTTCCTATCTCTCTCTCTACAATATTTAACCGCAGGCTGCCTCAAGCCGTAATCCCATCTTTTTCCCATCTTTCAGTCATTGGCGGTCTTCTTTTTTCTTTTTCCTCCTCTTCTTCTTCATATGCTAAAACTTGAAAACCGCCATTACTATTACTATTACGATTCTGCAATTTAAATTCCCAGTTCAACTACTTTCTTCTTCAATTTCAACTCCCGCTCGATGACCGCAGCAAGTTCTTAAAAAATTTATCTTACTATATTTTTTTTTTTTTTATTCGTTGTTAATACGTTTATTCATACACTGTTACGAAAATTTAACCTTTTTTAAGATACTTTCAAGCCTTCGCCATAACTTGATTTATCTTCCTATCTCTCTCTCTACAATATTTAACCGCAGGCTGCCTCAAGCCGTAATCCCATCTTTTTCCCATCTTTCAGTCATTGGCGGTCTTCTTTTTTCTTTTTCCTCCTCTTCTTCTTCATATGCTAAAACTTGAAAACCGCCATTACTATTACTATTACGATTCTGCAATTTAAATTCCCAGTTCAACTACTTTCTTCTTCAATTTCAACTCCCGCTCGATGACCGCAGCAAGTTCTTAAAAAATTTATCTTACTATATTTTTTTTTATTCGTTGTTAATACGTTTATTCATACACTGTTACGAAAATTTAACCTTTTTTAAGATACTTTCAAGCCTTCGCCATAACTTGATTTATCTTCCTATCTCTCTCTCTACAATATTTAACCGCAGGCTGCCTCAAGCCGTAATCCCATCTTTTTCCCATCTTTCAGTCATTGGCGGTCTTCTTTTTTCTTTTTCCTCCTCTTCTTCTTCATATGCTAAAACTTGAAAACCGCCATTACTATTACTATTACGATTCTGCAATTTAAATTCCCAGTTCAACTACTTTCTTCTTCAATTTCAACTCCCGCTCGATGACCGCAGCAAGTTCTTAAAAAATTTATCTTACTATATTTTTTTTTTTTTTTTGTTTAATACGTTTATTCATACACTGTTACGAAAATTTAACCTTTTTTAAGATACTTTCAAGCCTTCGCCATAACTTGATTTATCTTCCTATCTCTCTCTCTACAATATTTAACCGCAGGCTGCCTCAAGCCGTAATCCCATCTTTTTCCCATCTTTCAGTCATTGGCGGTCTTCTTTTTTCTTTTTCCTCCTCTTCTTCTTCATATGCTAAAACTTGAAAACCGCCATACTATTACTATTACGAAAACGCCATTACTATTACTATTACGATTCTGCAATTTAAATTCCCAGTTCAACTACTTTCTTCTTCAATTTCAACTCCCGCTCGATGACCGCAGCAAGTTCTTAAAAAATTTATCTTACTATATTTTTTTTTTCGTTCGTTGTTATACGTTTATTCATACACTGTTACGAAAATTTAACCTTTTTTAAGATACTTTCAAGCCTTCGCCATAACTTGATTTATCTTCCTATCTCTCTCTCTACAATATTTAACCGCAGGCTGCCTCAAGCCGTAATCCCATCTTTTTCCCATCTTTCAGTCATTGGCGGTCTTTTTTTTCTTTTTCCTCCTCTTCTTCTTCATATGCTAAAACTTGAAAACCGCCATTACTATTACTATTACGATTCTGCAATTTAAATTCCCAGTTCAACTACTTTCTTCTTCAATTTCAACTCCCGCTCGATGACCGCAGCAAGTTCTTAAAAAATTTATCTTACTATATTTTTTTTTTTTTTCGTTGTTAATACGTTTATTCATACACTGTTACGAAAATTTAACCTTTTTTAAGATACTTTCAAGCCTTCGCCATAACTTGATTTATCTTCCTATCTCTCTCTCTACAATATTTAACCGCAGGCTGCCTCAAGCCGTAATCCCATCTTTTTCCCATCTTTCAGTCATTGGCGGTCTCTTTTTTCTTTTTCCTCCTCTTCTTCTTCATATGCTAAAACTTGAAAACCGCCATTACTATTACTATTACGATTCTGCAATTTAAATTCCCAGTTCAACTACTTTCTTCTTCAATTTCAACTCCCGCTCGATGATGACCGCAGCAAGTTCTTAAAAAATTTATCTTACTATTTTTTTTTTTTTTATTCGTTGTTAATACGTTTATTCATACACTGTTACGAAAATTTAACCTTTTTTAAGATACTTTCAAGCCTTCGCCATAACTTGATTTATCTTCCTATCTCTCTCTCTACAATATTTAACCGCAGGCTGCCTCAAGCCGTAATCCCATCTTTTTCCCATCTTTCAGTCATTGGCGGTCTTCTTTTTTCTTTTTCCTCCTCTTCTTCTTCATATGCTAAAACTTGAAAACCGCCATTACTATTACTATTACGATTCTGCAATTTAAATTCCCAGTTCAACTACTTTCTTCTTCAATTTCAACTCCCGCTCGATGACCGCAGCAAGTTCTTAAAAAATTTATCTTACTATATTTTTTTTTTTTTATTCGTTGTTAATACGTTTATTCATACACTGTTACGAAAATTTAACCTTTTTTAAGATACTTTCAAGCCTTCGCCATAACTTGATTTATCTTCCTATCTCTCTCTCTACATATTTAACCGCAGGCTGCCTCAAGCCGTAATCCCATCTTTTTCCCATCTTTCAGTCATTGGCGGTCTTCTTTTTTCTTTTTCCTCCTCTTCTTCTTCATATGCTAAAACTTGAAAACGCCATTACTATTACTATTACGATTCTGCAATTTAAATTCCCAGTTCAACTACTTTCTCTTCAATTTCATCAACTCCCGCTCGATGACCGCAGCAAGTTCTTAAAAAATTTATCTTACTATATTTTTTTTTTTATTCGTTGTTAATACGTTTATTCATACACTGTTACGAAAATTTAACCTTTTTTAAGATACTTTCAAGCCTTCGCCATAACTTGATTTATCTTCCTATCTCTCTCTCTACAATATTTAACCGCAGGCTGCCTCAAGCCGTAATCCCATCTTTTTCCCATCTTTCAGTCATTGGCGGTCTTCTTTTTTCTTTTTCCTCCTCTTCTTCTTCATATGCTAAAACTTGAAAACCGCCATTATATTACTATTACGAAAACCGCCATTACTATTACTATTACGATTCTGCAATTTAAATTCCCAGTTCAACTACTTTCTTCTTCAATTTCAACTCCCGCTCGATGACCGCAGCAAGTTCTTAAAAAATTTATCTTACTATTTTTTTTTTTTTTATTCGTTGTTAATACGTTTATTCATACACTGTTACGAAAATTTAACCTTTTTAAGATACTTTCAAGCCTTCGCCATAACTTGATTTATCTTCCTATCTCTCTCTCTACAATATTTAACCGCAGGCTGCCTCAAGCCGTAATCCCATCTTTTTCCCATCTTTCAGTCATTGGCGGTCTTCTTTTTTCTTTTTCCTCCTCTTCTTCTTCATATGCTAAAACTTGAAAACCGCCATTACTATTACTATTACGATTCTGCAATTTAAATTCCCAGTTCAACTACTTTCTTCTTCAATTTCAACTCCCGCTCGATGACCGCAGCAAGTTCTTAAAAAATATTATATTTTTTTTTTTTTTTATTCGTTGTTAATACGTTTATTCATACACTGTTACGAAAATTTAACCTTTTTTAAGATACTTTCAAGCCTTCGCCATAACTTGATTTATCTTCCTATCTCTCTCTCTACAATATTTAACCGCAGGCTGCCTCAAGCCGTAATCCCATCTTTTTCCCATCTTTCAGTCATTGGCGGTCTTCTTTTTTTTTTTCCTCTCTTCTTCTTCATATGCTAAAACTTGAAAACCGCCATTACTATTACTATTACGATTCTGCAATTTAAATTCCCAGTTCAACTACTTTCTTCTTCAATTTCAACTCCCGCTCGATGACCGCAGCAAGTTCTTAAAAAATTTATCTTACTATATTTTTTTTTTTTTTCGTTGTTAATACGTTTATTCATACACTGTTACGAAAATTTAACCTTTTTTAAGATACTTTCAAGCCTTCGCCATAACTTGATTTATCTTCCTATCTCTCTCTCTACAATATTTAACCGCAGGCTGCCTCAAGCCGTAATCCCATCTTTTTCCCATCTTTCAGTCATTGGCGGTCTTCTTTTTTCTTTTTCCTCCTCTTCTTCTTCATATGCTAAAACTTGAAAACCGCCATTACTATTACTATTACGATTCTGCAATTTAAATTCCCAGTTCAACTACTTTCTTCTTCAATTTCAACTCCCGCTCGATGACCGCAGCAAGTTCTTAAAAAATTTATCTTACTATATTTTTTTTTTTTTATTCGTTGTTAATACGTTTATTCATACACTGTTACGAAAATTTAACCTTTTTTAAGATACTTTCAAGCCTTCGCCATAACTTGATTTATCTTCCTATCTCTCTCTCTACAATATTTAACCGCAGGCTGCCTCAAGCCGTAATCCCATCTTTTTCCCATCTTTCAGTCATTGGCGGTCTTCTTTTTTCTTTTCCTCCTCTTCTTCTTCATATGCTAAAACTTGAAAACCGCCATTACTATTACTATTACGATTCTGCAATTTAAATTCCCAGTTCAACTACTTTCTTCTTCAATTTCAACTCCCGCTCGATGACCGCAGCAAGTTCTTAAAAAATTTATCTTACTATATTTTTTTTTTTTTATTCGTTGTTAATACGTTTATTCATACACTGTTACGAAAATTTAACCTTTTTTAAGATACTTTCAAGCCTTCGCCATAACTTGATTTATCTTCCTATCTCTCTCTCTACAATATTTAACCGCAGGCTGCCTCAAGCCGTAATCCCATCTTTTCCCATCTTTCAGTCATTGGCGGTCTTCTTTTTTCTTTTTCCTCCTCTTCTTCTTCATATGCTAAAACTTGAAAACCGCCATTACTATTACTATTACGAAAAACCGCCATTACTATTACTATTACGATTCTGCAATTTAAATTCCCAGTTCAACTTACTTCTTCAATTTCAACTCCCGCTCGATGACCGCAGCAAGTTCTTAAAAAATTTATCTTACTATATTTTTTTTTTTTTTATTCGTGTTAATACGTTTATTCATACACTGTTACGAAAATTTAACCTTTTTTAAGATACTTTCAAGCCTTCGCCATAACTTGATTTATCTTCCTATCTCTCTCTCTACAATATTTAACCGCAGGCTGCCTCAAGCCGTAATCCCATCTTTTTCCCATCTTTCAGTCATTGGCGGTCTTCTTTTTTCTTTTTCCTCCTCTTCTTCTTCATATGCTAAAACTTGAAAACCGCCATTACTATTACTATTACGATTCTGCAATTTAAATCCCAGTTCAACTACTTTCTTCTTCAATTTCAACTCCCGCTCGATGACCGCAGCAAGTTCTTAAAAAATTTATCTTACTATATTTTTTTTTTTTTATTCGTTGTTAATACGTTTATTCATACACTGTTACGAAAATTTAACCTTTTTTAAGATACTTTCAAGCCTTCGCCATAACTTGATTTATCTTCCTATCTCTCTCTCTACAATATTTAACCGCAGGCTGCCTCAAGCCGTAATCCCATCTTTTTCCCATCTTTCAGTCATTGGCGGTCTTCTTTTTTCTTTTTCCTCCTCTTCTTCTTCATATGCTAAAACTTGAAAACCGCCATTACTATTACTATTACGATTCTGCAATTTAAATTCCCAGTTCAACTACTTTCTTCTTCAATTTCAACTCCCGCTCGATGACCGCAGCAAGTTCTTAAAAAATTTATCTTACTATATTTTTTTTTTTTTTATTCGTTGTTAATACGTTTATTCATACACTGTTACGAAAATTTAACCTTTTTAAGATACTTTCAAGCCTTCGCCATAACTTGATTTATCTTCCTATCTCTCTCTCTACAATATTTAACCGCAGGCTGCCTCAAGCCGTAATCCCATCTTTTTCCCATCTTTCAGTCATTGGCGGTCTTCTTTTTTTTTCTTTTTCCTCCTCTTCTTCTTCATATGCTAAAACTTGAAAACCGCCATTACTATTACTATTACGAAAACCGCCATTACTATTACTATTACGATTCTGCAATTTAAATTCCCAGTTCAACTACTTTCTTCTTCAATTTCAACTCCCGCTCGATGACCGCAGCAAGTTCTTAAAAAATTTATCTTACTACTATATTTTTTTTTTTTTTCGTTGTTAATACGTTTATTCATACACTGTTACGAAAATTTAACCTTTTTTAAGATACTTTCAAGCCTTCGCCATAACTTGATTTATCTTCCTATCTCTCTCTCTACAATATTTAACCGCAGGCTGCCTCAAGCCGTAATCCCATCTTTTTCCCATCTTTCAGTCATTGGCGGTCTTCTTTTTTCTTTTTCCTCCTCTTCTTCTTCATATGCTAAAACTTGAAAACCGCCATTACTATTACTATTACGATTCTGCAATTTAAATTCCCAGTTCAACTACTTTCTTCTTCAATTTCAACTCCCGCTCGATGACCGCAGCAAGTTCTTAAAAAATTTATCTTACTATATTTTTTTTTTTTTTTATTCGTTGTTAATACGTTTATTCATACACTGTTACGAAAAATTAACCTTTTTAAGATACTTTCAAGCCTTCGCCATAACTTGATTTATCTTCCTATCTCTCTCTCTACAATATTTAACCGCAGGCTGCCTCAAGCCGTAATCCCATCTTTTTCCCATCTTTCAGTCATTGGCGGTCTTCTTTTTTCTTTTTCCTCCTCTTCTTCTTCATATGCTAAAACTTGAAAACCGCCATTACTATTACTATTACGATTCTGCAATTTAAATTCCCAGTTCAACTACTTTCTCTTCTTCAATTTCAACTCCCGCTCGATGACCGCAGCAAGTTCTTAAAAAATTATCTTACTATATTTTTTTTTTTTTTATTCGTTGTTAATACGTTTATTCATACACTGTTACGAAAATTTAACCTTTTTTAAGATACTTTCAAGCCTTCGCCATAACTTGATTTATCTTCCTATCTCTCTCTCTACAATATTTAACCGCAGGCTGCCTCAAGCCGTAATCCCATCTTTTTCCCATCTTTCAGTCATTGGCGGTCTTCTTTTTTTTTTTCTTTTTCCTCCTCTTCTTCTTCATATGCTAAAACTTGAAAACCGCCATTACTATTACTATTACGATTCTGCAATTTAAATTCCCAGTTCAACTACTTTCTTCTTCAATTTCAACTCCCGCTCGATGACCGCAGCAAGTTCTTAAAAAATTTATCTTACTATATTTTTTATTCGTTGTTAATACGTTTATTCATACACTGTTACGAAAATTTAACCTTTTTTAAGATACTTTCAAGCCTTCGCCATAACTTGATTTATCTTCCTATCTCTCTCTCTACAATATTTAACCGCAGGCTGCCTCAAGCCGTAATCCCATCTTTTTCCCATCTTTCAGTCATTGGCGGTCTTCTTTTTTTTTTTCTTTTTCCTCCTCTTCTTCTTCATATGCTAAAACTTGAAAACCGCCATTACTATTACTATTACGATTCTGCAATTTAAATTCCCAGTTCAACTACTTTCTTCTTCAATTTCAACTCCCGCTCGATGACCGCAGCAAGTTCTTAAAAAATTTATCTACTATATTTTTTTTTTTTTTTATTCGTTGTTAATACGTTTATTCATACACTGTTACGAAAATTTAACCTTTTTTAAGATACTTTCAAGCCTTCGCCATAACTTGATTTATCTTCCTATCTCTCTCTCTACAATATTTAACCGCAGGCTGCCTCAAGCCGTAATCCCATCTTTTTCCCATCTTTCAGTCATTGGCGGTCTTCTTTTTTTTTTCTTTTTCCTCCTCTTCTTCTTCATGCTAAAACTTGAAAACCGCCATTACTATTACTATTACGAAAAACCGCCATTACTATTACTATTACGATTCTGCAATTTAAATTCCCAGTTCAACTACTTTCTTCTTCAATTTCAACTCCCCCTCGATGACCGCAGCAAGTTCTTAAAAAATTTATCTTACTATATTTTTTTTTTTTTTTTATTCGTTGTTAATACGTTTATTCATACACTGTTACGAAAATTTAACCTTTTTTAAGATACTTTCAAGCCTTCGCCATAACTTGATTTATCTTCCTACTCTCTCTCTACAATATTTAAACCGGCAGGCTGCCTCAAGCCGTAATCCCATCTTTTTCCCATCTTTCAGTCATTGCGGTCTGCGTCTTTTTTCTTTTTTTCCTCCTCTTCTTCTTCTTCATATGCTAAAACTTGAAAACCGCCATTACTATTACTATTACGATTCTGCAATTTAAATTCCCAGTTCAACTACTTTCTTCTTCAATTTCAACTCCCGCTCGATGACCGCAGCAAGTTCTTAAAAAATTTATCTTACTATATTTTTTTTTTTTTTTATTCGTTGTTAATACGTTATTCATACACTGTTACGAAAATTTAACCTTTTTTAAGATACTTTCAAGCCTTCGCCATAACTTGATTTATCTTCCTATCTCTCTCTCTACAATATTTAACCGCAGGCTGCCTCAAGCCGTAATCCCATCTTTTTCCCATCTTCAGTGGATTGCGTCTTCTTTTTTCTTTTTCCTCCTCTTCTTCTTCATATGCTAAAACTTGAAAACCGCCATTACTATTACTATTACGATTCTGCAATTTAAATTCCCAGTTCAACTACTTTCTTCTTCAATTTCAACTCCCGCTCGATGACCGCAGCAAGTTCTTAAAAAATTTATCTTACTATATTTTTTTTTTTTTTTTATTCGTTGTTAATACGTTTATTCATACACTGTTACGAAAATTTAACCTTTTTTAAGATACTTTCAAGCCTTCGCCATAACTTGATTTATCTTCCTATCTCTCTCTCTACAATATTTAACCGCAGGCTGCCTCAAGCCGTAATCCCATCTTTTTCCCATCTTTCAGTCATTGGCGGTCTTCTTTTTTCTTTTTCCTCCTCTTCTTCTTCATATGCTAAAACTTGAAAACCGCCATTACTATTACTATTACGATTCTGCAATTTAAATTCCCAGTTCAACTACTTTCTTCTTCAATTTCAACTCCCGCTCGATGACCGCAGCAAGTTCTTAAAAAATTTATCTTACTATATTTTTTTTTTTTTTTATTCGTTGTTAATACGTTTATTCATACACTGTTACGAAAATTTAACCTTTTTTAAGATACTTTCAAGCCTTCGCCATAACTTGATTTATCTTCCTATCTCTCTCTCTACAATATTTAACCGCAGGCTGCCTCAAGCCGTAATCCCATCTTTTTCCCATCTTTCAGTCATTGGCGGTCTTCTTTTTTCTTTTCCTCCTCCTCTTCTTCTCATATGCTAAAACTTGAAAACCGCCATTACTATTACTATTACGATTCTGCAATTTAAATTCCCAGTTCAACTACTTTCTTCTTCAATTTCAACTCCCCCTCTCGATGACCGCAGCAAGTTCTTAAAAAATTTATCTTACTATATTTTTTTTTTTTTTATTCGTTGTTAATACGTTTATTCATACACTGTTACGAAAATTTAACCTTTTTTAAGATACTTTCAAGCCTTCGCCATAACTTGATTTATCTTCCTATCTCTCTCTCTACAATATTTAACCGCAGGCTGCCTCAAGCCGTAATCCCATCTTTTTCCCATCTTTCAGTCATTGGCGGTCTTTTTCTTTTTTCTTTTTCCTCCTTCTTCTTCATATGCTAAAACTTGAAAACCGCCATTACTATTACTATTACGAAAAACCGCCATTACTATTACTATTACGATTCTGCAATTTAAATTCCCAGTTCAACTACTTTCTTCTTCTTCAATTTCAACTCCCGCTCGATGACCGCAGCAAGTTCTTAAAAAATTTATCTTACTATATTTTTTTTTTTTTTTATTCGTTGTTAATACGTTTATTCATACACTGTTACGAAAATTTAACCTTTTTAAGATACTTTCAAGCCTTCGCCATAACTTGATTTATCTTCCTATCTCTCTCTCTACAATATTTAACCGCAGGCTGCCTCAAGCCGTAATCCCATCTTTTTCCCATCTTTCAGTCATTGGCGGTCTTCTTTTTTCTTTTTCCTCCTCTTCTTCTTCATATGCTAAAACTTGAAAACCGCCATTACTATTACTATTACGATTCTGCAATTTAAATTCCCAGTTCAACTACTTTCTTCTTCAATTTCAACTCCCGCTCGATGACCGCAGCAAGTTCTTAAAAAATTTATCTTACTATTTATTTTTTTTTTTTTATTCGTTGTTAATACGTTTATTCATACACTGTTACGAAAATTTAACCTTTTTTAAGATACTTTCAAGCCTTCGCCATAACTTGATTTATCTTCCTATCTCTCTCTCTACAATATTTAACCGCAGGCTGCCTCAAGCCGTAATCCCATCTTTTTCCCATCTTTCAGTCATTGGCGGTCTTCTTTTTTCTTTTTTCCCCTCTCTCTTCTTCATATGCTAAAACTTGAAAACCGCCATTACTATTACTATTACGATTCTGCAATTTAAATTCCCAGTTCAACTACTTTCTTCTTCAATTTCAACTCCCGCTCGATGACCGCAGCAAGTTCTTAAAAAATTTATCTTACTATATTTTTTTTTTTTTTTATTCGTTGTTAATACGTTTATTCATACACTGTTACGAAAATTTAACCTTTTTAAGATACTTTCAAGCCTTCGCCATAACTTGATTTATCTTCCTATCTCTCTCTCTACAATATTTAACCGCAGGCTGCCTCAAGCCGTAATCCCATCTTTTTCCCATCTTTCAGTCATTGGCGGTCTTCTTTTTTCTTTTTCCTCCTCTTCTTCTTCATATGCTAAAACTTGAAAACCGCCATTACTATTACTATTACGATTCTGCAATTTAAATTCCCAGTTCAACTACTTTCTTCTTCAATTTCAACTCCCGCTCGATGACCGCAGCAAGTTCTTAAAAAATTTATCTTACTATATTTTTTTTTTTTTTATTCGTTGTTAATACGTTTATTCATACACTGTTACGAAAAATTAACCTTTTTTAAGATACTTTCAAGCCTTCGCCATAACTTGATTTATCTTCCTATCTCTCTCTCTACAATATTTAACCGCAGGCTGCCTCAAGCCGTAATCCCATCTTTTTCCCATCTTTCAGTCATTGGCGGTCTTCTTTTTTCTTTTTCTCCTCTTCTTCTTCTTCATATGCTAAAACTTGAAAACCGCCATTACTATTACTATTACGATTCTGCAATTTAAATTCCCAGTTCAACTACTTTCTTCTTCAATTTCAACTCCCGCTCGATGACCGCAGCAAGTTCTTAAAAATTTATTTACTATATTTTTTTTTTTTTTTATTCGTTGTTAATACGTTTATTCATACACTGTTACGAAAATTTAACCTTTTTTAAGATACTTTCAAGCCTTCGCCATAACTTGATTTATCTTCCTATCTCTCTCTCTACAATATTTAACCGCAGGCTGCCTCAAGCCGTAATCCCATCTTTTTCCCATCTTTCAGTCATTGGCGGTCTTCTTTTTTCTTTTTCCTCCTCTTCTTCTTCATATGCTAAAACTTGAAAACCGCCATTACTATTACTATTACGAAAAACCGCCATTACTATTACTATTACGATTCTGCAATTTAAATTCCCAGTTCAACTACTTTCTTCTTCAATTTCAACTCCCGCTCGATGACCGCAGCAAGTTCTTAAAAAATTTATCTTACTATATTTTTTTTTTTTTTTATTCGTTGTTAATACGTTTATTCATACACTGTTACGAAAATTTAACCTTTTTTAAGATACTTTCAAGCCTTCGCCATAACTTGATTTATCTTCCTATCTCTCTCTCTACAATATTTAACCGCAGGCTGCCTCAAGCCGTAATCCCATCTTTTTCCCATCTTTCAGTCATTGGCGGTCTTCTTTTTTCTTTTTCCTCCTCTTCTTCTTCATATGCTAAAACTTGAAAACCGCCATTACTATTACTATTACGATTCTGCAATTTAAATTCCCAGTTCAACTACTTTCTTCTTCAATTTCAACTCCCGCTCGATGACCGCAGCAAGTTCTTAAAAAATTTATCTTACTATATTTTTTTTTTTTTTTATTCGTTGTTAATACGTTTATTCATACACTGTTACGAAAATTTAACCTTTTTTAAGATACTTTCAAGCCTTCGCCATAACTTGATTTATCTTCCTATCTCTCTCTCTACAATATTTAACCGCAGGCTGCCTCAAGCCGTAATCCCATCTTTTTCCCATCTTTCAGTCATTGGCGGTGCGCCCGCCCCCCCACCCCCACCACCAATACCGTTGAACACTGTTTCTCACCCCCACCACCAATACCGTTGAACACTGTTTCTCACCCCCACCACCAATACCGTTGAACACTGTTCTCACCCCCCCACCACCAATACCAGTATACCCCGTTCTCTCTATCTACACCGGATACACCTTACTCATCTACGCTGGGTACGCCCTACTCCCTCCTCCTCCTCCCACTACCACTTCTCCTCATATGCTTAAGACAAGCTGCTAGCGCCATAGCTCATCAACTGCCCACCGATCTTACGCTTCCTCCTGACACTGCCTCAATCCGACCATCCCCTTTTAGTACCCTCCCGCCTCGTCACCTACCCATTCTAAGTACCCCCCTACCCATTCTAAGTACCCCGGACCCCACCCCAAGTACCCCGGATCCCCAAAATACCCCCGTCCCCAAAGTACCCCGGACCTCGTTGCCCCCGTGCCGCTGACACGTTAAAATGCTCGAATCCGATCGTGACGATGCCGGACCCTCCGGCCCCTGTGCAGGTGGCACGTAAAAAGCACCCAATCCACTCACGGAGTGGTTGGCGTTAGGAAGGGCATCCAGCCGTAGAAACTCTGCCAGATTCAGACTGGAGCCTGGAGCGGCCTTGGCTTCCCAGACCCGGTCAAACCGTCCAACCCGTGCTAGCGCGGAAAGCGGACGTTAAACGATGATGATGATGATGATGATGATGATATATATACACACACACACACACACATAACTAATATACTGTATGTCAGTCATTATTGAATATAAAGCATTGTTATTGTATGCAATAATAATGATTTTTCCCATTAGTTCAAGTACACAAAATTAGAAGATGGGTTTAAGATTACTGAATGATAATAACAATAATGATAATAATGGTTTCAAATTTTGTCAAAAGGCCAGCAACCTTAGGTAAAGGGGTGAGGTGGTTACAGTGACCCCAGCACTAAACTGGTGTCTTTCTATTGCATTTCTAAGTTATATATTTGTAACTAACGAAAAAAAAACAAAACAAATACTATAAAGACAAGCAAAAAATGATACTTCTCATCTATGAGAACATATTTGGCAAGACTCTGCTAAAGACTTAAAATATATTGGAGAAAGACATGAGATTGTGTGGCATTCATTCTTTTCTCAATGAAAACTAATGGTTTAAGCAAGAAGAAAACCACTTAAATAACAAAATAAATAATAAGGATTCCTAATATAGGCACAATGTCTCACTTTTGGCAGAAGGGGAGGCATAATCGATTACATCAAACCACCCAGTCTATACTTCACTGGTACTTATTTTAATGAATTCAGAAAGAGGAAAGGCAAAGTAGATACTGGTGGGATTTGAACTCAGAAAGTAAAGAACTGTAACTAAACACTATAAGGCATTTGAAAGGAATATGCTGTTGCATGTACAGACATAAACACACATTATCAGGACTAAAGTTTGGATACAGTGGTGTGATGATGAGTTCAGAGAGGTTTGAATTCTCAACACTGTTGATTTAACAACAAACATCTTGCCAATCAGTGCTGTTTATAGCCAAGTGGATTGGGATATTTGAGGGTTAAGCACCTTCACTGTAGACTGAAGAAAACATTTATTATATGTATGTGTGTTGCCACAATAAAATGTACCTTGAACACAATGTAAGGTGTTGAGAGAATTTTATAATCTTGTCAAAGACATAGCAACTTCACTGGTGCTGGTGCCATGATAAACTGCATTCAGTATGCCTTGTGGAGCAGTTTGTGAAGGGCATTCAACAGTGGAAATCAGGTTAAAATGAAATATATGAGATGTGATCCTCTGACCAATTCAAGAAAATACTAACTCTCAATAAGAACTGACACAAACTGTGGCAACCTATCTGATCCATGCCAGCAAGGAACATGGGCATAAGACAATGATTTATATTCATAAATATATATATAAAACAATGATATGCAAATAAATAGAGAGAACTGTTTGTATGTATATGTTCATTCATTCATTCAAAGTTGATGATTGTTACTTAGAGTTTTTCATGTTTGCATTTGTTGAAGCAATAAAATGCCTGAACAAATGCATCCCTAGGAAACTCAGAATAGCAACAGACTAAATCATCAGCCTTGAATGGATAAATAAAATCTACCACATTTGCCAAAACAGGCTTTTCAAACAAACACACACACACACACACACACGAGTGTGAGTGTGTGTAAGTAGACAAGATAGGTAGATAACACAAATTATTTGAAATAAAATATATTACATATCTGATGGTACGTTTGGCTGAATATAGCTGTGGATGATGGATTCCCTCCATCTTACTTATACCCATAAACAAACACATAAATGAAGAACAAGTATTCAGATTAAAAATAAGTACTAAAAGCACTGAGATTCATTAAGTATCTAAAAAGCTCTCGATATTCAGTTAATTAATAACAGGCTTTCTTTTATTGTTTTGAGAGTTAGCAACCATATACCAAATCGATTTTGGTGGTCTTGAAGAATGAAATTCTTCCAAAAGTAAGGTATTCAAATACAGGAAAAGTAAGCAAAGAAAAAAAGAAAAAGGTAAGAAAAAAAAGTAAAATGGGTACTAAATTTCTAAAGGAGGGAGTTTCTATATATATTCACTTACCATGATCATTGTACTAGCTAAATCCCTTCCAACAATTTCACTACATTTTTTTTTAAAATGGGAACCACAAAATTTAGTGAATGAGTTTAAATATAGTCATTTTGTTACTTTATATAGCTGTAAAATCTTCCTCAGAAAAGTTTTGACTGTCTACATGTGTATACACATACATGGATATATATTTTAATGGGATCGTCAGAGGTAATGAAGGAGCTTCTAGAAAGTCACTTGATCTGCTCAATCTAGCAGCTAAATCTCCCAAAACAAACTCCCAACTGCTTGTAATATGAAACCCTATAAACCCTTTAAACCAGCAAAAAAAACAAAAAAACTTGTCTATAGTTACAGAACCTTCTCAGTTTAACAGCCAAATCTCTCCTTAAATAACTCTTTGTCATTTCCCAAATGATGAAAGACACAGCAATATCTGGTTTCTAAATGATCCAGTGACTGCATCCTTGACATAAGCCTGCTTAAACATATTAGCCTAAAGCTATTCAATACCAACACCAATAACCTCTCACAGAATCCAGTAAGGGATCAGCTATGTAGTCACTTTTTGTGCTAAAAGTAACAGCCAAATATCTCTCAAATCCACCTTCCTGTCTCATACAAAAAAAAAGCACACTAAGAAAAATCTGGAACATCATAGGTCTGCTGGATCAGAGCTGACTTGAGGATCAACAACATTAACCACTGCTTCAAACTAAATCAACATACAATTTTACTTTACAGTAGCAACAATTAGAACTTTGCTTGTCTGCTTTTGTTTTTTATATATTGTTTTATATCTATTTATCTAAGACATCATGAAAACATTAGCTTGCCTATTGCTGAAGTAGTTGTTTTCACAGATATGGCTGTCTTTTCCTACTGCTAAACACATATCTAGGGCAACCAGAATTAAGTGGAAATTAAACAGAAGAGGTGCATGTTACTATTGCAATGTTGTTGACCTCCAGATCTGTTCTGATTCCTGACTGCACAGACCTGTGACTCTAGGTATTCCAGTTGTAACAGTCCTGTATCTAGGATTACACCAATGTGTTGTTTCCTTTTTTTAAGATGGTTGGGTGTGATCTGAGAAAAATTTAAGTGCTATTTCTGGCTTGTTAAGCATCTGTATAGAAACCCCCTTAATGGTTTTAGAAATCTATGTTGATGTGCTAAAAGAAGAATGTGAATCAATATTTTTAAAAAGGATACATTGCCAGAGAGAAAAATGAAGCCCTGTCTAAAAGGTTATATCATCAACCAATTCTTGTGACTAACCTTAGAATTATACATTTGTGTTTTGTTTAGAGGACCTAACACAATAGTCACAATGGTCTGCACTTTCATATCACAGTCCTTGTATTGTGCTGCTATACTATAAAAACTAATGCAGGACATAAAATATAAAGGTGTATTGAAACAGTAAACTTGTAAGGTTTCATTTCATTGATAAAAGTTTTAGTTCTGCTTTTTTTATTGGTTTGATGGAAGTGGTTTTGTCCATAACCTTTACAGATCTCTGAAACCAATGATTTAGACGTGGTCAATGTTTTTGAATAGTTACAAGCTGACAGCTTTAAGAAAAGCAATGGCAGGAAAGGAGTGCAAAGGTTGATGTTTTGGAGAACAAAGAACAGAGTATAGTGGTTAGGGTAGAGTCTAGGGGTAGTAAACACAATATAGGTTTTAAATCGAGAGGTAAATGAATCAGTAGTGCACAAAATGAGCCAGATTTGAGGAGCAGGTATCACAGTAGTAGGGGTAGAAAAAGCGGAATGAGACAGTAGATATGTAAGCCAGAGGTTGGGGAGTGTTGGGAGCTAAAACTCTTCTAACTATAAATCCTTAAATAGCTCCCTAACCCTTTCCCAAACGATGAATGATGAAGAAATATCAATAACTTGCTTTTAAATGATTCACTGATTGCATCCTTGTCCTGTACATATATCTGTACCATGGCTCCTAGTACCATGATAATGTAAGACCTTATGACTATTTGGTTAAGCACTCCAGCAGTTTAACTCCACAATTATTGAGTACCATATATGGATTTAAAGTCAACCTGCTTATAATATGTCAGGAGATACTTTATATCTCATGATTTACAGACAAATTATATAGGATAGCTTCTTTCAATTTGTTAAGAGACTGTCTTGCTCCTGTAGTTCAGTTATAGAAATGAATTGGCTCAGTGGATAAGGCATTGGACTATCAGCTCATAGGTCAGCAGTTCAAATCCCCAGCTGGGGATTTGTCATGTTACTGAATTTTGATAATGTTAACAGCAGGTTTAAGCAGTGTTGATGGCAGTGGTGATGTTGTAAGTAGCAATATTATTTTATCAATCCCTGGAAAGTGGAAAAGTAAAGTAAATCCAGGCAGGATATCAATTTAGTCTGTAAAGAGTTTTAAATAAATACTGCCAAGTATCTTATTCACTTCTCTATCCATTGGCTTAACATGACATTTCATTTAACATTGGCTGATATGAGAGATAAAAGGCCTAACTTGAAACTAGCATGATTGAAATACAGAGTGGGAGTGAGGCAAGGGTTACTGAATACTGTAAAACATTTAAAAGCCCAATGTTTCTCCAATTTCTCCAATTCCACCATTCTATATAATAATGTTTCTAATTTAAGAACAAGACCAGAAATTTGTGAGGAAGTCTTAACTGATTTCATCATTTCAAGACTTAAGCGATACTTTATTTCAGCAACCCTGTAGGGATGAAAGGTAAAGCTGGCCTTAGTGAGATTTGAACTCAGAACTTAAAGAGCTGAAAGAAATACCACAAGGCATTTTGATCAGTACGCCAAAGATTCTGCCAATCTATCACAACAACAACAATAATAATCCTTTCTACTACTGGCACAAGGCCTGAAATTTTGGGGGTGGGGACCAGTTAATTACATTGACCCCAGTGCATAACTAGTACTGAATTTATCAACCCTAAAAGGATGAAATCAAAGTCGACCTCGGCAGAATTTGAACTCAGAATGTGAAGACAGACGAAATATTGTTAAGCATTTTACCCGGCATGCTAACAATTCTGCCATCTTGCCGCCTTATTAATAATAATAATAATGATAATAATCTTTTCTACTATAGGCACAACGCTAGAAAATTTGGGGAGGGGACCAGTCGATTACATTGACCCCAGTGCATAACTGGTATTTATTTCATCGACCCCCAACAGGATGAAAGGCAAACTTAACCTCTGCAGAATAATAATGGTTTCAAATTTTGGCACAAGGCCAGCAATTTTGGGGTATGGGATAAGTCATTTACATCAACTCCAGTGATCAACAGGTATATATTTTATCAACCCTGAAAGGATGAAAGGTAAAGTTGACTCAAGTAAAATTTGAACTTCAGAACATAAAGATGGACAAAATGCTGCTAAGCATTTTGCCAGCTTGCTGCCATAATAATAATAATAATAATAATAATAATAATAATAGTAATAATTTCAAATTTAGGCACAAGGCCAGTAGTTTTGAATTATGGGGAAAATCAATACCATTGACCTCCAGTATGTGACTGGTACTGTATTTTACCAAACCTGGAGAGATAAAAAGCACAGGTGATTTAAATTCAGAATGTAAATTGGTAGAATAAATACCATAAAGCCTTTTCCAATGTTCTTGGTACAACACAAAACATTTATATAGAAGATGGTATGGTTGATTGAACTATAACAATATTACTAGCATTCCTTTCAGTTTCACTAGCTCCTTGATCAATAAAGGACTAAGTTGATCCAAATAGAATTTCACCTCAGAGCTAAGATCATAAATCCCTTAAGTGCTCATCAGCATCATTTAACGTTCATTTTCTATTATGGCATGGGTTGGACAGCTCACCAAGAGCTGGCAAGGCCACGAGCAACATCAGGTTCTATAGCTTGTTTTGACTTGATTTCTACAGTTAGATGCCCTTCCTAATGCCAACCACCTTACAGTGTACTGGGCTTTTTAAGTGGCACCAGTGCTTTGTATGTGGCACCTTCACTAGTGCTTTTTAAATTGAGGGGCCAAGGTGGGGGATCTTATGCTGAGTATAGGAATGCAGCATATAAGGATAAGTATAAATACATTAAAGAGAAAAGTAATACTAAGATCTGTAAATATTGTTAGGGCATTTTCACATTACTTTTGTTAATACTAAAAGTCTTAAATATACCTAACTTATTTTGATATAAGAAAGAAAAGTATAATAATAATAATAATAATGATGATGATGATGATAATTCTTTCTGCTGGAAGCACAAGGCCTCAAATTAGGGGGAGGGGATTAAGTTGATTACAATGACCCCAGTGCGTAACTGGTACTTGATTTATCGACTCCGAAAGGATGAAAGGCAAAGTCGACCTCAGCAGAATTTGAACTTAGACAAAGTGGCAGATGAAATACTGCTAAGCATTTTGTCCGATGTGCTAACGATTCTGCCAGATCACCACCTTAATAATAATAATCATCATCATCATCATCATCATCATAATAATAATAATAATAATAATAATAATGGTTTCAAATTTTGGCTCCAAGCCAGCAATTTTAATGGGAGAGGGTTAGTCAATACCATCAGTACCAGTACTTGACTGGTACTTTATTTTATCAATTCTGAAAGGGTGAAAAGCAAACTGACCTCAGCAGGTCTGAACTCGGAGTGTGAAATGCCAGGATAAATGTTGTAAAGCATTTTCTTTGATGCTCTAACGATTCTGCCGAACTACTATTCTTTATTATAACAACAACAACAATCCTTTCTATTATAAACACAAAGCCTGAAATTTGGTGGGGACGGGGACTAGTTAATTACACCAACCCCAGTATTCAACTGGTACTTATTTCATCAATCCCGAAAGGATGAAAAGGAAAGTCCACATCAACAGAATAATGTTCATGATGATGATTAATTACACAGACACATTTTGTGAGGAATGGGTATAGCTGGTTCAGTCAATTTCAGTCCCTCATAGAGGTTTATTCTATCAAAACCCTCCAATCCTTCCATTTTTCCCCTTGGAAGGATAAACGACATCATGACTAACAACTGTATGAATGTAATAACAATAAGGGGATTCCTGTATTTGCCCAAGGGCAACAAAAATAGAACAATGAAATACATTATTGGACAATAGACATGCATGAACACAAGATGTGATAAACCTTTCTCACTCCCATAGAAAAATGATGATAATAAATAGGGAAATCCCTTGAATAGGGTTTAGAAAACAGTCCTAGAATTTCTATGTTTATCTTCCATGGAATATTCCAAATAGTAGAAGATAGAATAAAAACGCTGAAAAATAGTCTCACTAAAAAATTTTCATATTATTGCGTAAAAGACTTCAGTTTTGCTCACTCACTCGTTTTCTCTCTCTCTCTCTCTCTCTCTCTGTTAACTAATGATGAAAGATCACACAAAATTATTAATAGGTATTTCCAACTTCGGCACAAAAAAAATCACAAATCTTTCAGAAAGGTGGTGGAGATGTGCTGTCTATTGAATAAAACATGTCTGTTTGACTGGTAGTTGTTTTAATGGACCCAGAAGGAGAAAAATAAAAAAAAAGGACAATGTTAGAATTTGAACTTGAAACATCTTGGGATGTAAAAAAAAGCATAACATACTGCTGAGACATCTAGTTCCCTACTATATTTTCAACTATAACACCAACAATAATAATTTGAAAGATGGCTGAAAACTTGTGGATACCTAAGGTTACAGGTAGTAACCCACAACCCAAGCAAATCCTACCAGGAATAAGACCAAACCTGAGCCAAACCAAAAATAATAATATCTTAGTAATAATAATAATTATTTCTAAAAAAGGCACAAGACCTCAGATTAGGGGACAGAGGGGTGATTAAATTGACTCCAGCACTTGACTGGTATTTTATTTTACTAACCCTTGAAAGATGAAAAACAAAGTTGACCTCAGCAGGATTTGAACTCAGAATGTAAAGGCCCAGAACAAATAAAGGAAGATATTTGTATGGTATTCTAACCATTCTGCCAATCCACTGCTCTGCGGCTACCAATAATAATAATAATAATAATCATGGATTCTATTGTGAGCACAAAGCCTAAAATGTGGGGAGACAGTGAAGGTAAGTCACTTGATCCCATAATATGACTGGTATTCAATTTGGCCAGCCTCAGAAGGGATGAAAGTGGTTTCTAAAATTTGTAGGTATTGTAATTTGAATTAGACCAGCGAATAGCTGGTTCTTACATCATCGACATCTAACAGATGAAAGAGCCAAAATGACCTTAGTGTGATTTGAACTCGGAGCCCTGAAGCATGGAGCTAAACACGATAAAATATTGAGTACAATGCCCTATAGCTGTGAATTTTCTTAATAATAATAATAATAATAATGATAATAATAATAATGGTTTCAAATTTTACCACAAGGGCAGCCATTTTAGGGGAGGGGATAAGTCAATCACATCGACCCCAGTGTTTCACTGGTACTTAATTTATCTACCGCAAAAGGGTTAAAGGCAAAGTTGACTATGGTGGAATTTTAATATATAATAATAATAATGATAAAGATGAGGATGATGGTGATAGTGATGAAGATGACAATGATGGTAGTAATGATGATGATGAGGTTAGTGATGATGATGAAGATGATTATGATGTGTATTTTGGAATTTATGATAATGGCTTCTTGTACAAAGAATTCCTGAAACCTATGATTTGTAAAGGGAATATGTGAAACTAAGATGCTTATGCCTTTTTTTAAGAGCCCTAAAGAATTCAACTGAATGAGAAAGGGTCCAACAAGGAACCATTATTGATTGCAGATTTGATTCAATGAGAACCTAAACACACACACATACACGTGTCCCACTCTCTCACTCATTCTCTAGTTTTATATATATATATATATATATATATATATATATATAATATATACACACATAGATATATATATATATAATTTTCTTCATATATTCTTTTATTGGTTTCATCTGCTGGGCTATGGGCATACTAGGCCGTAACATACGTATTTATAAATGAACACACACACACTCAGATACATTAGGATATATAAATATAAAGATTAGGTGAATAAAGAGTGAGAGATGAAAAGTTAAATGCAAGAATATGGAAGCAAAAACAAAAACGGAAGGAAAACTTACATCACCAGCCAGTAGCCTCCATGGTGTCTGTCTTGAGACAGACTTCACATCTTCGTGGGTTATGAATACAATCCCCATTTGTACAGTTGTGTCTTACTAGACACATACATTGACAGGCGACAAAATTAAAAATTAATGATAACGACGAGGCCTCGACGACGGCCACAACTAACAAACAGAGAAAAAAAAATCACTTCGAATTACTTAATTCCATCCATATTTCAATAGAACATGGAATGATGATGACGCCGACGAATAAACTAGTTGAGAACAACTGACTAGATAGAACGATAGTTAGATCGATCGAGTACCACTATCGTTTAGCTGCGTGACGTATAAAGATATGTATAACTGTGTGTGTATGTGTGTGTTTCTCAGATGATAAGGTGCCTCAGAAACGTCAAGTAGAAGCAACTCTGAGACTTGTTAGCTACATACGTATGTGTGCGTGTGTTTGTACGATGTATCATACAAACGCATTTCTCACGCACACAGCTAAATATAACATATACACACATATATATGTGTGTGTGTGTGTATATATATATTCACATAGACAGACAGCACCGTTTCATAAATGGTTAGAACTAGGTCAGAAAAGGAAGTGGCGGCAGTGGCAGCAGCAGCAACGGTGGGGAGGGGGAAGGGGTGGTGACGGTGGTGCTAGGCAACTGGTAATGGTAACAGCAACAGCAGTGGAATAGCAGCAACAATGGCAGTGGTAGTAGTAGTAGCAGCAGCAAGTGTAAGAGATAGCTGTAGTAGTCGTAGTGGTGGTAGTTAGCAGAGGCGGCGTGCCTCAGCAAGAACTCTATAAACACGAATAGCACTGGACTGCAACGTTGGGCAACGGAAAGTCATTGACTGAAGGGTGGGGATATGGGGTAGGGAGAAGGTAAGGGGCCCGGTCGGGAGAATACCAGGAGATGGAGCGAAGCGTGTGCGTGTATGCGGGGCTGGGTGGGGGGGAATTGAGTGGAAGACGGATAAGTGTAAGTTGTGGTGGTGGTCGTGGCAGGACTTTTTCGCGGGTGGGGTGGGGAGCTGAAGGGGGGGAATTCTAATTCTCACACATACATACAAGCATACATACACACACACACACACAAATATACACGACCTGATGTTTGTTCCCACACTGTTACAGACAAAAAAAAATAAACAAAAACAAAGAAATACATAAAAATTTCAATTCCCATAACCTCCACCATGGCCGCCACCACTGATACCAATACCAACACTAAAAATATATACCACCCGCCCACCCCCAGCAGCACCACCACCACAAGCACTACCACCGCCAACATCATTATCATAATAATAAAGTAATTTTTTCACTGCCACTAATTACTCTCGCCTTCACCACTCCCGTTGGCATCACTATCATAATCACCATCATCATGTTCTCTATTTTTATATACGTAATTTTCCTCACCCATTCTTGAGCTCACTCACACACACACACACACACACACACACATCGCAATCATCAGTGGAAACAGTCTCAGAAAATTAAAGCACCAGGATTTACATATGGGAAGTGTAAGGGAAGTGATTTCATAATTTTACATTTCTAAAAGACATAAGATTAATGTATAAGTGGCACAAAATATACATATACCAACCACATGGTTCTGGGTTCAGTCCCATTGCGTGGCACCTTGGGCAAGTGTCTTCTACTATAGACTCGGGCCGACCAAAGCCTTGTGAGTGGATTTGGTAGACGGAAACTGAAAGAAGCCTGTCGTATATATATATATATATATATATATATATATGCGTGTGTGTGTGTTTGTGTGTCTGTGTTTGTCCCCCTAGCATTGCTTGACAACCGATGCTGGTGTGTTTATGTCCCCATTACTTAGCGGTTCGGCAAAAGAGACCGATAGAATAAGTACTGGGCTTACAAAAGAATAAGTCCCGGGGTCGAGTTGCTCGATTAAAGGTAGTACTCCAGCATGGCCGCAGTCAAATGACTGAAACAAGTAAAAGAGTAAAAGGGTATATGTATATACAAACATATACACTCACAGTCATGTATATATACCCTTTATGTATGTTTGTGTGTGTGTGTGTGTGTACTGAAATTTTGCCACCTTTTACGAGGAAATAAGGATCTTTCTGGCACTGCTGCTCCACCCCACCCAACCCTCATTTTCCTCTCTCCCCCCACCCACCTCCAGTGAAAGGAAACTGGTCGGTTGATGTTAACTGAAATGTCACTCAGGGTAATGGATCCAAACTAATGTGAAGTGTGGAAAGAAGGACGAGAGGAGAGGGGAGAGGAATAAAAACTATCACAGGTGTTTAAAACCTATTTATGATTTGGAGTCCAAATTTATTTGGCTAGTCTTTCCTTTTCCTTCTTCTAGGTTGATGAATTAATAAAATCAAGCATGTACTGGAGATGATGTGACTGTTTCCATCTCAACCCCACAAAATTTCTGATCTTGAAAGAAGACAATTGTTAACCGTGCCAAACAAAATGCTTTTCAGCATTTCTTCCGGGTTCTTTACCTTCAGAGTTCAGATGCCATTGAGGTCAACTTTGCTGTTTGTCCTTTCAGGACTGATAAAATAAATACTAGTTGAGCACAGGGGCTGACGTAATTGACTAATCCCCTTGTTCTAAAATTACTGGCCTTGTGCCACAAAATTATAAAGAACTATTATTAATTATTATTATTATTATTATTATTATTATTGAGTGAGAGAGCATTGATACTGGGGTAAAATATACGAAACTCAGTATACCCATCAAGCCTACCCATTTGATAAGGGGTCATCAGGCACATGCAGCACAACTGTATATGTGTGACACGGTGATCTCATATCAATATAAACAGCCCATGACCTTGCAGGTGGCACCCAGTTAGAATTTTTATCAGGTTGAGTAGCCCATCCCACTCAACAGGTCCCTGAATAAGGATTGTTTAAGGATGTTGAACAAAACACCCATGCTTCCAGAGGTGAATTATCCAAACCTCAAAGAATTCCTCTCAACACATGGCTATGATGCTCCCCCACTACTTCTGCTCGTGATCAGAGATGCACATATCGTCAGTCACTAAGGGACATGCTCAACTGGTTAAGGTCAAACAACTGACAAGCAAATTTGTGGTATTCAGCAGAATATTTGCTGTAGCCCATTTTTATACCAAGACAAAACAATGTACATGATAACACTTCCAATCAGTCAAAACCAGAAGCCATGAGAGCCACTGCCTGGTACTGCATCAGTGCATTTATTATAATTTTATAAATGTGGTGAGCTGGCAGAAACAGTAGCACACCAGGCAAAATGGTAAGCAATATTTCATCCGAGTTCAAATGTAGCCAGAATCAACTTTGCCTTTCATCCTTCCAGGGTCAATAGATTATGTACCAGTGAAACACTGGGGGTCGATGTAATCAACTAGTCCCCTCCCTCAAAATTTTAGGCCTTGTGCCTTTAGTAGAAATGATTATTATTGTTGTTGTTGTTATTATTAAAGCAGCAAGATGGCAGAAGTGTTTGTACGCTAGGCAAAATGCTTAGCTGCAGTTCGTGTCTGTCTTTACATTCTGAATTCAAATTCCACCGAGGTCAACTTTGCTTTTATCCTTTCGGAGGTTGATAAAATAAGTACCAGTTGAATACTGAGTTTGATATAATTAATTTCTCCCCTCACCCAAAATTGCTGGCCTTGTGCCAAAATTTGAAACTCTTATTATTATTATTAAAAGTGGCAAGCTGGTAGAATCATTAGCACACCAGACAAAATGCTTTAGGGCATTTCATCTGTCTTTACGTTCTGAGTTCAAATTCTGCTGAGGCTAACTTTGCTGGTCATCCTCCTGGCTTGCCATTTGCCAGTCCTCACTCAAACCGTCCAACCCATGCCAGCATGGAAAGCAGATGTTAAACGATGATGATGATGATGATTTTCTTTCTCAATTGTAAAAACACACATTGTATTTTCTACACAATGTGTAGAAAACACACACATTGTGTTTTCGAATGTCCAAGGTCAACTTTGTATTTCACCACTTGGGTGTGTCAATAAATACGTACTGATTAAGTACTGAGGCCTATTTAGTTGACTGTGTTTCCTGCCACCTTTTTTTATAAATTTGTGACATTATCACAATTGTAGTGTCTTGGCTGAAATCACATGGGTACTAAATGTCTTGTATTAGTTGAAACCACATGGGAGATTAAATGTCACATGATGGAAGAAACCACATAGAGGATTAAATGCCTTGTGTTGGTTGAAACAACATGGAGGATTATATGTCTTGTGCTATTATTTGGTTATACTCTGAGTTTAAATCTCACTATGCCAACATTGTTTTCCATCCTAAACTGCTAAACTAAATTGCCAAGTGCACTTGTGACTGAGTAAAGGAACTGCGTTTATTTCGCAGGTTTGTCCTTAATAACTTCGTTGGTGCACAGAGTTAAGTACTGGGGTCAATTCTCTAGAATATATCCTACTTCTATAAACATGTAGCTTCATACCAATGTAAAAAAAATTGATAAAATTTTTTAAATTTATCATTATTAGTATTGTTATTATATTAGACAAAATGTGTTGTGATTTTTGTTCTGGCTCATTACTCTGGGCTCAAATCCGACTAAGGTCAACTTTATCTTTCATCCTTCCAGGATCTGTTATAATATAGTAATAGTCAAAAGTACTGGACTCAGTTTAATCAAAACACACCACCCTCTGAATTTCTGACTGCAAGAAAAATTATTATTGATGACATCATAAGGATTTGGAAACATTGAAAAAGTGAAATAATTCGTTTTTGGAATGGTGAATCTTGGAGTAGATGAAGCTAAAAATAATAGCTTGTAAATAATGGGTTGGAAAAGAAAAACCCTTTGGATCGAAGAAGTTAAAGGCTGCATCTGCTTCAAGATTCACTGTTCCAAAAAGAAAATCCCACTTGTAACTTAATTCCCATTTTCACAGTCTGTAACCACTAGGAGTGCTGTTATGCCATGTAAATTCAGGGTACAGGAATGGCTGAGTGGGGAAGAAGTTCATTTCATGATGCTTAATTTCTAGTTCATTTTCAGTGTGCAGCATCCTGGGTGTCTTCCACCATAGCTCTGGGAAGGACAAAGAGCTCAGCCAAAGCCTTCTGAGTGAAATTTGAGAAACACTGCACAGACGTTCATCAGTGATCCTTTTCTTGGGTGGTACTCTTAATCCATCACCCAATTTGACACCAGCTTCTGGCCCTCGGGTGCCTTTACTAATGTGCACACTATTGCAAGTAATAGGTTTGCATCGCTAATCTGAAGATAACTTCCTCTTACAAGTCTTACAGGTCTGTAAAAAGGTTATGGGTACTGACCTTTCTCCTCTCTTTAAGCCACTGGTTCTCAATCAGAGTTCATATGACCTTTGGGGGTTGTTAAAATTTATGTGCAATATATTACTTATACTTCTACAATGCACAAAATATTTTATCGGTTTTTTATTTATACAATTCCTAATAATATATGATACTAAAAATATAATATGATTGTTTTTAAAACATTGAATGGATATGAGAGTCCAGCAGAGTAAATTAGGAATCAAATGGGTCCATATGTAAACAATGATTGAGAAACACTGATGTAAACCATTAACAAAAATATTGACAGAAAGCACAAAACAGAATTTAGGTTACATTGAGGTTGACTTGATGTTATCAGTATTTGAAATATTAGGCAGTAAATTAAATTAAGTGGCAGGGAGAATATAGAGAAAGCATTCATAAGTATAGAAGATAAATTAAATTTCTTATAGTTTATAACACCAGTATAATCCATTCCTTCTGGTGCTGTATGTCAATGAGTGTCAACTTATAATGGTTTCTAGCATCCAGTATTGGCACATTTGAAGTCAAGAGTATAATGGATTTAATAAATCCCAGTATAGAACTAGTACTTAATTTAATGACCTCTAAAAAAATAAAAGATAAAGTTGACTCCAATAAGATTTGAACTAAGAATCATCTACAGAAAGGCAGACAGAGAGATTCTTGTATTTTTTTACTGGTTTCAGCCATTGGACAGCAACTGTTCTGAGGCTGAGGCATGCTTTTAAAGGTTTTAGTTGATCATATGAATAACAGTACTTACTTCAGTTTCAAACTTATTTATTAATCTTTTTGACAAACTGCTAAGTTACAGGACAAGAAAGGGACACAGCATCAACATCAACAATACTGATTTTGAATCTAATGTAAATAAACACAGACATAGGAACACACACACACACATGTGGAAACTATGAGGTTGCAAAGTACTTCTTAACCACACACTGTCATCATCGTCATCCTCATCATTTTAATGTCCACATTTCCATGCATGCATGGGTCAAATGTGAAACTTATTGAGGTGAACTCTCTGCAGTCAGATGCCCTTCCTGTTGCCAATCCTCACTTATCTCCAAGCAAAGTAATGCTTCCATAGGGCCAAATAAGTTTTCACAGAATATTGGAAATGAATGATGCTGCTTGTATGACAGTGACACTCACAACTATCATGCAATATCAAGACATACTTTATAATCTCCTCTTCTTCCTAGCTCTCCTGTGTGACCCTTCTGTCTGGCATTTGCCATGATAGATCACTAGCCACTACACATTCTTTATTTTCTCTCCTTGTTTCTTTCTGTGGAAGAGCGTAGGCTCAAAACATTAAAGACTTTTTCACTTCCCGAGCGTTATACTAATACATCTGTTTGTTATCTACACCACCTGTCTTTGTCTTTTGTTTTTTTTTGTGAATTCTCCCCCATTACATACATACATGCTTCTTTTAGTGTTTGTCTACCAAATTCACTAATAGGGCTTGGTTGGCCTGGAACTGTAGTAGAAGACACCTGCCCAAGGTGCCACATAGTAGGACTACACTCAAAGCAACATGGATGGAAAACAAACTTCTTAACCACACGGCCACACCTGTATAAATAGATATACATATATAACGATATAAATAGATATACATACACACATACATACTCTGAACTTCTAATTCTATATGTTGCCCTCGCCACCTCACACACACACAAGAAATCTAAACCTTCCACCAGATTACGTGATATTTAACTAAGTATTCTTCTATTTTCAAAGAAGAATGTTATACCATACAGTATAATGTCAGTTATAGACAAGCTAAGTATGCAAGTTGATTTCTACTCCCAGTTGTATCATTTCACTTCATCTACAATGTAAAGTATGTTTTCAAAAACTTCCTAAAGCACCTAAAGGTCTTGTCAGTGCCTAACTATAATTCCTGAATATTAAGCAGATGTGTGACATGTCTATCTTTAGATAGGAGGTCAGTCTACTTCAAGTGCTTACTGTTGTTAACTCCCAGTTCATTTCTGATGGAACAGATTTATAGCTAAAGACATTCCAGTCATGGCCATCACAACATTTTTCTTGACATAGTATGTTTCCTTTTTTTAAGAAAGTAGAAAGAATGAAATTTAGATGCTTTTTCAAGAAATTCGAGTGATCACATAGTCAATTCCTACATTCATTCATAAAGACTTGTGAACTTGCATAAACTTGGGTAACATATCTATGCAAACGATGGCATATGAAAGTAAGCGTTTAAAATCTGAATACACAGGGAAACACAACAAGAATCATAGATTGGAACTCAGGACTTATATATTCTAACCTATATTTTCACTTAAATCACCTGCATGTCTCCTCTTCTATAAGTACGACATCAACATAAATCTGACAAGAACCTCATTAAGTTCCCTGAATTAATTATGTGCCAACTCTTCTATTATATATCAGTTTGTAAAAAAGATTATGGACACTATGGTGTCTTGTTTATAATCTAATGATCAACAAATATTGTAGGCACACACACACAAATATATATATATGTATATATTCTTTTATTTGTTTTAGTCATCTAACTTTGGCCATGCTGGAGCAGCGTCTTTAGTTGAAGAAATTAATCCCAGGACTTATTCTTTGTAAGCCTAGTACTTATTCTATTGGTGTCTTTTGCTGAGCTGCTAAGTTACAGGGATGTAAACACACCAGCATCGGTTGTGAAGCTATGGTGTGAGGACAAACTCAGATACACACATATACACAATGGGCTTCTTTCAGTTTCCATCTACCAAATTTAGTCGGCCCGAGCCTATAGTAGAAGACATTTACCCAAGATATTTACATACTAACCAATGCTCAGTTCAAGAGCAAAGTAAAGATACATTGGATCCCTCATCTGTCATCTACAACAAGAGTTCACCATATTTATCCATCGCTTTCTCTCTAAATATATATATGTGTCTGTGTTCCTTTCTGTGGAAGAGCGTAGGCTCGAAATATTAAAGACTTTTTCACTTCCTGAGCATTATACTAATACATCTGTTCATTGTCTACACCACCTGTCTTCGTCTTTTGTTTTTTTGTGAATTCTCCCCCTACACACACATATATATATATATATATATATATATATATACTGTTGTCTGGGGAGAGTCATTTTCTTTCTGGGCCTTATAATCTAATACACTCACTGGTAAAATTTCCACTTCTTTCTTATTTTTATTTTCCTAAAATTTTCGTTTCATCTTGCAACCTTTTCAATAGTCTTGACTCAAGACTATTGAAAAGGTTGGAAGACACAATGAAAATTTTAGGAAAATAAAAATAAGAAAGAAGTGGAAATTTGACCGGTGAGTGTTTTAAATTATAAGGCACAAAAAGAAAATGACTCTCCCCAGACACAACAGAATATGTTTCAACACACGAGCTCATATAAAGAATCTTGCAAACCAAATCCAAAAACGAAATATACACACACACACACACATGCACAAATGCAATTGTACACACATAACACTACTATATACAGCTTAACATGTATGAGGCAATGAGGAAGCTTCTACATAGTCACACAAACTGCTAGAAATAACAATCAAACTTCACCCTAACATCTTTACAAAAAGAAAAACACCTTGCACTAGGCAGTAACGGCCATGGCTAGAACACCTTTGATCATAGGTCTATTAAATCAGGGTCACTCAGTTCAAACAGAATCATACAAATGATTTAGTCAGGTAAAAAAAAAAAACCAAGACTAAGTAAGATTCTCTTCTTCAGGCTAACCGTTAAAATAAACTAATCATACATGCTCTCATTATATCTTATATATTATGTACTGACATGTACATCCTCCACACACATATATGTATATCTATGTATGTATGTATGTATGCATACTGACCCACAATAGAGCAAATTCAACATTAACAATATTAACCTTATGCTAGTTATTCTTATTTAAGTCTGCTCCTTCAACCAATCTAGAAATATGCAATAAATGCCTTGGGTTCTATCCCTCATCATTAGAATAACATAATAAAAATAATCCATTTTTTTAAATATAATTTTCTTTTTTCTTGTTTTAATGTTGGTTTTATCTAGGTTCACTTTTTAATGTTATTTCATTAAGGCATTAACAAAATGAATTGTTTTAAAATAAAAGAAATTTGGAGGTAGAAAAGGCATCACTTTAACAGAATTTAAAGGATAAGATGACAGAAAAACACCTATTTCTATTGTAATTGATTTGCTGTATAAAGAGGAGGAGGAGGAGTAAAAAAAAGGGGGCACCATCATTGCTGTAGTATAAATATGGCTGCCATTGATTTAGATGGGATCTGAAAGCAAGGCAATCTTGCAGCTAGCAGTCTGCTGGCTTTAGGTTTTATTCATACAGCAAGCATGCGAGGAAGGGAAAGGGAGGTAGTAATTCAATGGAGAAACATCCCTGATTCTAAAGCCAGATCTTAAATTGGCAGTTCAACAGGTTGTAAAATTGCAAGGCAGCCTTTCTCACCAGTAGCATATGCTGCATTGCATTGTGGGTAAAATGAGAAAAATGAAGCGCCATATGATGGAAAAAATGCCCATATTTCCTATATTTTTCACTGACAATCACAGATTTAATAAAAATATCTATTTCTGGCAGTATAGCAAACATGGTAGGATAGGGATCTAATAAAACAAATGAAAATAAACAGACTGTATTTTTATGTATAGAGTGAAATGTTTTCTTATAAAAGGTATATATTTAGGTGTTACTTATATATATCCTCTCCACCTCACCATTTTTATATTTTCATCATGTTCTGCATGGTATAGAAAACAGCATTCTATCTTTTAAACATAACATTTGTTTTATGAAACAATATTGACAGATTCTTTTGTATGTGTGTGTGTATGTGTGCATGTATGTATGTATGTATGTATGTGTGTGTATGTATGTATGTATGCATGTATGTATGTGTGTATATATGCATTTTATATATTTTGACTTTTTATAAACAGCCTCAACACAAAGAGTATGCTACCAAAATCTGTGAGTGCCAGTTGAGCAATCATTGGACTGCCAGCCATGACTTAACTGGTTGAAACTTCAAATTCACTGTCAACAACACTATTACTTAAGAATGATAAACTTGTTCTCTTTAAAGGTATATAATAACTGATCAGATTAGTGTAAAATTGTTTTTATTAAAACTGAACATAAAAACAAACACACATACACACATATGGGTGACCTCCTATGTGGACTAGTGGTTAGTGTGTGTGTGTGCATGTGTCCACATGCTCACAGATCTATACAGACACATCTACAAAATTACACACAAATATAGATTTTATTTTTCAAGGAAAATTATTTCTCTCCCTTTTGCATAATTCAACTAATATTATTAATAGACCAACAGATTTAGTTGCATATTATTACAGGTGGCAAAGGTGATTTTGCTAATATCCACAGGGAGTATTTACATAAAAAAAAACCCCCAACTGAATATCAGTTTTGTTCTAAAGCAGTTTACACTTTTACTCTCTTACTTGTTTCAATCATTTGATTGTGGCCTTGCTGGAGCACCACCTTCAGTCAAGCAAATCGATCCCAGGACTTATTCTTTGTAAGCCTAGTATTTATTCTATCAGCCTCTTTTGCCAAACTGCTAAAGTTACGGGGACGTAGACACACCAGCATCGGTTGTCAAGCGATGTTGGTGGGTGGGGGACAAACACAGACACACAAACACACACACACATAAATATACATATATACGACAGGCTTCTTTCAGTTTCTGTCTACCAAATCCCCTCACAAAGCTTTGGTTGGCCTGAGGTTATAGTAAAAGACACTTGCCCAAGGTGCCATGTAGTGGAACTGAACCCAGAACCATGTGGTTGGTAAGCAAGCTACTTACCACACAGCCACTCCTGTGCCTATAAGTTTATATATCATGTGTTTATTTTTTATTTTTATTAGCTTGATGGGTCTCACTATCTGGCACACACAGCAACAGAAAAAAATCCCACTAGAATGTTTTGTGTTTTATCTTTCATCTTTTATTATACTTGTTTCATTCACTGGATTCTGTCCATGCTGAGGCACTGCCCTGAATGGTTTAGTCAAACAAAATGACCTGGGTACTTATTTTTTCTTTAAGCATGTTACGTATTCTGTCAGTTTATTCTGCTGAACTGCTAAGCTATGGGAAAGTAAATAAACCAACAACAGTTTCAAGCAGTGGAGAGGGAACAAACACAAATACACACAAATACACATACATAGAAATCTGCTGAAGCTACATATTTGATCCACTACTACTCAGTTTCCTGTTCAACAGAATGTCCATTAAGTATTTAAAAAAACAGGAAACTCAGAATAGCTATAGTGTGGCAACTTTAGTTTCAGGCTCAGATATCCATATTGAGAATTCTTTTTATTTCTTTCCTTGTACACTGAAATGCGTGTATGTATACATGGAAACATAACATGGCAAATACAAACACACACACACACACACGCACACATTAACACAAATACCAGTCAAATAATACACTAATATGATGATGGTGGTGGTGGTGGTACAGAAACTGGTACGAAAATGTAAACAATAACAGAAAGTATGAAAAGAATTATAAAGAGAGATGTGAAAAAAATGTATATAGGATGTGGACACACACACACACACACACACACACACACACACACACACACACACACACACACACACACAGTTATTATCTTCATCAACATCATAATGTCTATTTTTCTAAGCTGACCTGAGTTGTTACTTTTTAACTACAGCCCAGCTTTGATGGAACATACCAATGATCAAAGCTGTTGCAGCTATAACCATCCCATCTTTTTTGCATATCCATTTGACTACATTGTCCAATGTGCCCTTCATTTCTTTTAAGAAAATAGGGTGTGATTTGAGGGTGGTTTGGCTGCAATTCTTAGCAGGAAAGTGACCATATAGAAAATGTTTTATTGGCTCATATATATTATACCTTTTCTGTCTTTGACTTGATGGCTCTGAAATACAGTATGTCACCACTCCTTCCAGTCTTATATAATCTTGGTTGATATCTGATCTTCATTGCTATGCCTTTCCCAACCATATTTTACCACAAGGATCTTCAAATGTAAACACATAACACCCTCTGCAACAGTCATCTGTTATTTCATACTCATTTCCTTTTTCTTCAAACCCACAAACCTTCCACAGTAAACATAAGCTCAACAAATGGAAGGCAAAATGACAGATGTTCCATGCACAAATATGAAGAGGTGCAAAATTTCTACTGGCCTATAGTGCATATTAAGGTCAGGCAACAAAAATGTCCTTGGCCTTGGATGCTAAGAACCCTTGCTACACCAAAAATACCTAAAATATATGTCATGTCATATCTTCCACATGGAGAGAAAGGGAAACTTCGTTACTAATAAGAATAACAGCTGTATGAACATATTCCTTCCATTCCTTACTTCTAGTTGCTATGTTTTTTCTACAACCATCTGTAGCATTAATAAGATCAGGAATAAGCCAAAAGGTCAATATATTTGACTAATCAAGGGGTTGAAAAACACCTGAAATGATTTTGAGTATGAAGGGTGCTGAATTAAAACAGAACCGAATGTGGTAAAGTGCATTTATGTAAGGCTAAAACTCATTAATTTCCAGTCAAATATTGATGCAATAACTAATATTCATTGAATATATATTTCATATAAAATATTTTGACTATATCAATATAACAATATGATTGAATTTTTATTGTTCCTAATCAATTTCATTATGTATTTTCATTAAATTTCTTGAAATATTTTTTATTAAAAAGCAGTAATGACACGATAGAATGAGGGAATTATTATTTTTAAATCATGAAAATTTTTTATTAATTATATGTTTTAATTATATTTTAAAAATTTACATAAGGATCAAAAAGTTATCAATGATTTCATGAATGGGTACCACCTTCAAGGATTTAGTCTATTATATCAATCCCAGCATTTAATTTGTTGATATCTAATGAACTGCTAAGTTAAGGGGCATTAAAAGACACAACGGTAAAAACAACACCAGTTTTTGGACAAGTGTGAACATAATATACAGTTATCAAGTACTAAAATTCCACTCACAAGATGTTTTTCATCCCATAATTACAACAGAAGACCCTTGCCCACTGGAGCCACATCCAGAACTAAGTAGCTGTAAAACAAATTTCTTAACCACATTATTATGAAACAATCTGTAGAATTTTATATTTCATTTCACTGGTACTTGTACTACTCCTATACATTTATCATATAAGAAGTTTTGATTCTCTCTTAGTCTGGCAGAGATTTCATTGCACTTTCTATGTGCACATTATTTGTTCTAAGCACAATGTATTGACCTAGTACATATGCTTTCTTTATTATAAAAACAAGGCCAATTCCAAGGCAGTATTGGAATATCATGCTCTCATTTGATAATTAGCACTTTGGTATTTACTCCGTTGATCTTTAAAATTTTGTACTCATAACCATGCTTCCAAGTTTGGATTTTTTTTTCTGCAAGTAAAAGATATTCAGCTATGGGAACTAGGTCACAGGTCATCTGTATAAGAAGTTTCCAAGGACAATCAGTCCTCAAACTCTTCTATCATAGCCTCAAAAGTTATTAGAATCACAGTGGGGGGCAAAGCAGAACCTAGATGGACATATGAATTTATGATTAAATACACTGGTAACACTAAACTTGCTGACAGCACCCTCGTACATGTCTTGAACAGATTTTACAAGCAATTCATCAACATCTCATTTCATTAGTGTCTACTTGACTTACAGAGCGTGGGACTGTATATGCAAAAAAAAAAAAACTTTTTTCATATAGACAAATATGCAGCAGAGATTTTGGTACTGAGCTAAGAAGTTCTCTTGAGAACAGAAGACAAGAGAGAAAGAAATGAGACAAAGTTCTAAGAGAGCAAAGAAAATGAGTGGGAGAAAAGACAAGTAAACAGAAAACGTGTACACACATGCATACATATATATATATATATATTATATATATATATATATATATATCAGAACAAAGAGGTAGAAAAAGAGAAAGGAGGGGGACAGAACGAGAGGGAGAGAGAGGGGGAAGAAGCAGGAAGTGAGAGAAAGGAGGGGACAGAGAGTGAAAAAGAGGAAGAGAAAAAGGTGATTGAGAAAGGTGCAGATAACAGTAAGAGTGACAGTATGGTTATAAAGAAAACCTGGAGTGAGAGAGAGTGAGAGAGAGAGAGGGAGGGAGAGAGAGGGAGGGAGAGAGAGAATGAGAGGCAGAGAGAGAGGGGGAAGAAGCAGGAAGAGAGAGAGAGAGAGAGTGAGATGCAGATTATAGATGGTGAAGGCAATGTCAGTACCAAGATGACATTATAAGAAACATAGAGAATTACATTTACTTTAATGGCAGCAGAACATAAGCTTCATTAAACCACTTCCTGGCAGTATTCTTGTGCCAGGAAAGAAAAATAGAAAAAAAGCAGATCTTTGGTTTGGGCTATATATTTTAATACTTATTTATTTCCTTTTGTTCCATAACCTACTTTATATGCAGAAATATCTTCCCAATATATTTACAATTTATTCTCTTCTAATTGAAACAAAAGTTTTTATGCCAGTTACTGAGGTTGGGTTTTTTTTTTTAATTATATTTTATATTTCTATGGACGTCATGGGTTGAACAAGTTTGCAACACTGCATTGCTCCATGTGTCTCAGAGTAATGAGTATTTTTAATGATGATGATGTTAAGTCTCCAGACCAACTAAAAAAGTTATATTTATGAAGAAAAGGCCAAACAGCTCTTCTTACTCTTGCTTGAAGGGGTTGGGGGTCATTCCAAGATAGTTGTTCCAGAGGTGTACTGATGTGTAGAACCCACCAGTGCTCTCCGTCACTGGTGGTCCCATGCCAACCCCTCTGCATTCTCCAAGGTGATGTTGAGCTTCTGGAGATCTTCCCCAATCATGTCCAGCCATCTGGCATGGAGCCCGCATTTTACAAAACATCACCCCACAGCCTCCCCACTCATAGCTGTTCATCACAGACATGTGCTGATACAGACATGTCCTCTG
Source organism: Octopus sinensis (assembly GCF_006345805.1). NCBI lineage: Eukaryota > Metazoa > Mollusca > Cephalopoda > Octopoda > Octopodidae > Octopus > Octopus sinensis. The sequence continues at coordinate 34,874,570 of NC_043010.1, forward strand.
TCTCTTACTAGATCATCCACCCAAACAGCTCTGACTAAATAATTTTGTTTTTAGGCAGTATCTTGGACCATATTACCCAATATAAATTTTTCTTTTTAAGACAGTATGTTGAAAGGTGATGGTGATTAGATTGCTATTTCATGTAAGTAGGTTGGAGACATACAATTTCCTTGTTTAATGTATATCCCAATATTGAAATACCTGTGAGGACCAAATGTTTTAGTCTAATTAATTTCATACCATCGGCTTAAGCCAAATTTTTACTCTAGCATGCCTTATCTTTTTGAATTATATGTTCAGACACTGAACATGGATATCGTTTTGAAGTTCACTTCAAAACTTCTCATTTGGTCTTCACTTCAGGGCATTTTGGGCAAGTGTTTTTAACCATTACATTTGCTCAACCTAATTCTTGTGAATGAAATTTGAAACCTGCCAGAGGGAATATTATTTTCTTAACCTGTTGCAAGGTTTAATGTCATCACCTAGCCCTTGGGTACCATTACCAGCATCTACTCTATTGCAAGATTCAGGCTAGTCTCCACTTTAAGGATATTTCTTGTTTCTTTTCACCAGTCTAAAGAGGCCCTGAAAAAGGTCATGGGCACAGCCTACCCACTCTAAGTTCTACAAAAGATAAAATAACTAGCAAGGTTAAATAATTGAAAATAGATTATTCTCATGAACCTATATTGTCAAATCTCCACTGCAGATCTGGTCTTCATAGAGTGATTCTCTTGAATATTTGTGCTCATACCTCCAGCTGAGTACAAAACTTGAATAACACTATAAAAGCACAGTGAGTTAATGTAGCACTCATTAATCCTACAGTGCTGCCACTGCTGTACAGTAGTAAATGATATCAACTAATAGTACCTACTTAGAGCTAAGAAGCTTTAGCTGTTGAGAATGAAGTACCTTGGTCATGAACAGAACGCAGTAGAGGTGACAGAAAATGACCCCTTAATTTTGCCTGGTTATCAAGTGACCCTTATAAACTATTTAATTAAATTTCTGACTTATAACCTTTTTGTTTACTTAGCAAATCATTCAACAGCATCTTCCGCATTGTCTTCAATTTAATGTCTGTTTTCCCAGCATGAAACAGACAAACCAAAAATACTATCTTGTTTATAAAACCAAATATTCCTGTTTCTAGACAAACTACTTTTACTAGCACTTATTTGACCCATAAGTCATAGTAGTTCCATTTAGTATCTATCTGTAAAACTTTGGTTAATTCTAGACTATGACAAAAGACACTTGTGCATGGTGCTGTGGTGTGGGATTGAACCTGGTACATGGTCCTGAACCAAATATCTTAACTACATAGTTAAAACCAGTCATTAGTAAATTACATTCGAAACATCTTTCATGAGAGAGAGAGAGAGAGAGAGAAAGAGAGAGAGAGAAAGAGGGAGAGAGAGAGAGAGAGAGAAAGAGTGAGCGAGAGAGAATTAGACTTAAGTAGAAATTAAATCTTTAAGCCAAATCTTAAGGTTTTATAAGCTGTTTTGTTAGGGATTTCCAATATTTCTGTCAATCAGTGCATTATCTTTGATATTGTATGTGGTTGTTGTTTTTTATTGTTTCCTTTCTCCTAACTCTCTCTTTCTCTCCCCAAACTCTTATCCCTTCTTCATCAGCCTTTGGAAATAGGATTAAAAATGAAAATGAAATTCACAAATAACCAAAGATTTGTGTTGACAATAAATAAATCCCAAAACTTAAAGAAATTATAAACTAGTCTTCCTCCATCCACATAATGATTCCTCAATTTTCTCTAGGTACAAAAGTACTTTTTGTATGAGTGGGAGAGCTGTAGCCTCTTTAATGTAAACACTGTTGAGTACTTCAGCTTAAATTGTTAACATAAATATATAGTTAATTTCTGAGTTAAATCACTTAATATAAGTTACTCTTTACTCTTTTACTTGTTTCAGTCATTTGACTGTGGCCATGCTGGAGCACCGCCTTTAGTCGAGCAAATCAACCTCAAGATTTATTCTTTGTAAGCCTAGTACTTATTCTATCTGTTTCTTTTCCTGAACCGCTAAGTTACGGGGATCTAAACACACCAGCATCGATTGTCAAGTGATGCTGGGGGGACAAACACAGCCACACAAATGTATACACACACACACACACACATATATATATATAAATATACATATATACGACAGGCTTCTTTCAGTTTCCGTCTACCAAATCCACTCACAAGGCTTTGGTCAGCCCGAGGCTATAGTAGAAGATACTTGCCCAAGGTGTCACGCAGTGGGACTGAACCCAGAACCATGTAGTTGGTAAGCAAGCTACTTACCACACAGCCACTCCTATGCCTATGCTCATGATTTTTTCTCCATAGTCAGCACCCTGAGGGGAGGTGAGGGGTCAGTAGAATATGTTCTTGTATATACAATTCAACGGTAAAAAATCTTCAGTGATGATACAATGAATTATTAAAAGACTTAGGTATGTTCTCTTGTCATGTCTTTTCTGACAAAATAGTAACAAAGTCCTGTAAATATTTTATAATTTGTTCACTTCTGATCTATCATTTAATTTGTTTTAGTAACTCCCAGTAGAATGGAAAGCAAAGAATTCATTATTTTGCCAGGACAGTTTGAACATAGAACCACTAAACACCAAACTAGATGTTACAATGTAGCTGAGATGAGGACACCTTCTACAATCAATGGGGAATAGAATAGCAGTCAATCCTCCCTTTAAACAAATTTTATTTTCTTAAGGAAGGAAGAACATGTTGTCCTAGATATACTGTCTGAATAAAAGATGGGAGAGTCATAGCTGAAACTTCTTTGGTCAAATGCCTGCAGCATCAGGCTAGACTTAGGGCTAAATAACAACAGTGATAAACATAGCAAAGATTGATCAGAAAGTATCCAATGCTAGAACATTGTCTTATTCATATTTTTATTGTTTCACTTCAGTTTGGATAATGATTTCTTTTGACTAGTATAATAGACAACATTGGTTTGACAGAGATATCTAATACTCATGAAGGCATGTGGCCTAGTGGTTAGATTGTTGCACTCATGAGATTGCGGGTTTGATTCCCAGACTAAGTAGCACATTGTGGTCTTGAGGAAAACACTTCATTTCATGACACTTCAGTCCATTCAGCTGTAAATGGGTAACCCTGCAAAGGATTAGCTTCCAATCAGAGGGAATGTCGACCTGCTCACTTAGCCAGCGGGGTGGCATCATTCAAAAGCTAAAACAATACAAAGTGCATTGTGACCAGTGATGTATAACAACATTCAATAGTATGGTCGATCACATGATCTAGTACTCAATTTAACTAATCTAGTGGGTATTTGGGAGTTGAACCTGTACCTGACAGGAAAGAAAATTTAAAAGCATGACGCCAGCCCTCAGTCAAAATCGTCCAACCCATGCTAGCATGGAAAGCGAATGTTAAACGATGATGACTATGTAATCAAGTACTCTACTATCTCTGCCATGTGCACCACCAATATTTAAGATGTAATACTGATCCCTTTTCTGCTTCTTATTTATAGGGAAGAAGGAGACTAGTTAAAGGGCCAGCAATTTAAGAAGAGGGTTTATAGATAATTGAAACAGAGACTTTGAGTTAACAAGCAAAGAAAATAAAAATGATTTGGACAAGCAAAATTTGAACTCAGAATGCAGAGAGAAATCAAAAAGACAATGACTACAGCCCTAACCATTTCCACTAACTCATCACCATGTTTATAATTTATGATTTGTAATACTGTAATATTCTTTATTTTCTCTTTTAACTTCTTCTTTAGGCATAAGACCATATATTTTATGAGAAAGATGAAATAGATTGTTGTGATATTCCTGCCTTTCACAAGAACATTAATAGCATAAACGAAGAGGCAGGATTTCAATCAGAGACCAAAATTACATTGTAGTCTCACTTTGTTTATTTCTTGCTTTAAAGCATTTATTGTATATTATATGCATATTGCATATTGTGAAAAATACCATTATTGATTATGTTTCTATTGGGCCAGTCACTGGCTTTATGGTGGCAAGAATGACAAAGAGTGTCTGTGCAATTTGGGAGGAATAACATACAGCAAGGTATTTTTGTTTGAAAGAACTGATTTATCAATTCTTTTCATCACTATATATTATCATCATCGTCATTTAACATCCATTCTCCATGCTGGCATGGGTTGAATGGCTTGACTGGGGCTGGATTGGCAGAAGACTTCACCAGGCTTTACTGTCTGTTTTGGTAGGGTTATATATGTGTGTGTGTGTGTGTGTATCAGCATTCACTATTTTCCTCTCGTTCTGGTTTAACGACCCTCCATGTTTGATAAATCGGTTTCCTAGTATATCTCCACTGTCCTGTTTTTGTTCCCAACTTTGACCCTCCATAAATCCTAAATTTTATTTTAGAATTTATGGGACCAATTGTCGTTGAAGACTCATATTGTCATTGAATGCACGAAATGAGGAGTAGATAGACAGTCAACAACTGATGAAGGGTTGTTTCTCTGTGTTTACTTGTCTTGTTTCCTATTTTTTCTCTCGTAGTTTACATATTTAACTCATTTGTCTATGTATTTCTTATTGTTTACACAGTTGGTGACATCCTATTCCAATATATGCACATATATATATATATATATATATATATATAATATATATATATATATATATATATATATATTATATATATATATATATATATATATATATATATATATACTAAGCAATAAGGGTTTAGCAACGAGTTGCCTTACCACATACCGAATTTAGAAATAGCAGTCAAAGGGTTATAGCTATTTCTTCTACTAAAAAGGGAGATCTCAGTAAAAACAGCATTTGGAAGGCACAAACAGGTAAGAGAGAATGAATTGACTGCATCTATCATACATTTTTTTTTTTTTAGTTTGTGCCTTCCAAATGCTGTTTTTACTGAGATCTCCCTTTTTAGTAGAAGAAATAGCTATAACCCTTTGACTGCTATTTCTAAATTCGGTATGTGGTAAGGCAACTCGTTGCTAAACCCTTATTGCTTAGTATTACTTAAATTTTCCTCGAATGAGGCTTTTACATGCCGAAGACTACTTGGTGTAATTGATAATTTTTCCAAATTAATTAATTTCACCCTTCATTATATATATATATATATATATATACATATATAATTGATTTGAACCTTCAAATACTCAGAAAAATGTTTATTACAGATATGTATAATACATGATGGGTTTCCATAGTTTCCATCTACTAAATTTGATACACAAGGTTATGATACAAGACACTTGCCCAAGGTGTCATGCAGTGGGAATCAACCAGAAAATACATAGCCGTAAAGGAAATTCCTTCATCACAAAGCTGAATCAGTGCCAGCCACCATGTCCATGCACTTTGCAATAATCTATCACATAAGTTCATTTCTAACATAGGCACAAGGCTAATATTTATGGTGAGGAAATGTACAGTTAATTTAAATGAAACACAAATGGGTGACTAGAAGTCAATTTAAGAGCCCAGTTCTTAATTGGACCCCATTTCATCAACTTTGGAAGGATGAAACGCAATGTAAACTACAATGGAATTTGAAGTTAGACCATAAAGAGATAGTACCAAAATACTGTTTGGCATTTAGTTCTACACTTTTCTGATCAACCACCTTACCTATTCTTTTCTTTTCTTCTTTTATTTGTTTCAGTCATTTGACTGTGACCATGCTGGAGCACCACCTTTAATTGAACTAATCGACTCCAGGACTTATTCTTTGTAAGCCTAGTACTTATTCTATCAGTGTCTTTTGCCAAACTGCTAAGTTACAGGGACGTAAAGATACTAACATCAGTTTTCAAGCAACAGTGGGGGGACAAACACAAACATATACACACACACATATATATATATATATATATATATATATATATATATATGACGAGCTTCTTTCAGTTTCCATCTACCAAATCCATTCACAAACCTATGGTCGGCTGGTGGCTATAGTAGAAGACACTTGCCCAAGGTGCCACACAGTGGGACTGAACCCAAAACCATGTAGTTAGGAGGAAAGCTTCTTACCACACAGCCATGCCTGCGCCTATTATGATGTAATAACATCTTATAGTCCCAGTACAGTAATCTTACAAACAGCAGTAGGATAAACAGAGAAAATAACTCTGAGAAAGATGGCAACTATGATGTTGATGATGAAAATATTGATTAGGCAAGCTGTTACTGTAATCCTGACAGATTGCTGAGATTTTTAAGGCTTTGAAATATCTTTTACTTTAGTCAGTTGAGATGTTATCAAACCTCTCCATGTGAAAGGATTTTTACTGGAAAAGTAGGGCTTCAACACTAACAAAAAAAATGTTGTTATTACAAATAAAAATAAAATACCAGCTCTTCAACTAATGGATAAATAACAACAACAATGTGTAAGCTGTGAAATGGTTCTCCTCGAAATAGGAGTTAGAGAAAATAACATTTGAAATAAAATATAAAAGGCAAACACTCAAATTTCATTTCTACAAGAATGAATTCATTTAATTTGGCAAGAAAAATATCTTACCAGATTACAGTAAAATCCTGTATAATCACCATTGCTGTAATAATGATGATGATGATTATGATGACTATATTAATATAATGATTATATTGTTAATTATAATAAGTTATAAGAGTAGTAGATTAGCAGAATCAAAAAAAAAAAATCATCAGACAAAATGACAGTGTTTAGTTTCATTCATTTACAATTTAAGTTCAAGTCCAGCTGATGTCAACTTTACATTTTATTTTTCTTGGGTCAATAAGTAGTAAGGACAATATAATATAATTGACTGTACCCACCCCACCAAAAATATGTGGCCATGTGCCTCAGTAATGAATCAATAAATATAAGCTGTATTGTGACAGGCATATCCGTATGGCTGAGAAGTTTACTTTGCAGCTCTGTGGTTCCAGGCTCAATCCCATAGTGTGACACCATGGGCAAATATCTTCTTTCATAGCTTTGGGTTTGCCAATATTTTATAAGTGAAATTTGGTAAACAGAAACTGTGCACAAGCACATTGTGTGTGTGTGTGTGTGTATGTTTGCAAATAAATGTAAACAACTTATCATAAAGTAAAAATAGCTAATTCAATGAATTGATAAAGAGAGATTGATAAAATGCATTCCAGACTAAAAACTGGGTTGATATTATTGACTAAAAACTCTTGAGTTTTTCTCATTACTTTTTTAAAAATATGCTTATTTCATGTTTATATTTGCAGTTACACATGCAATGGGTATACATATACTCAAGAGTTAGACTGGCATCTGTCAAAAGATTAGACTGGCATCCGTCACATAATTAGACCAGCATCTGCTGCATAATTAGACTGGCAGCCATCCAATATCAAGCAAGCGCCCATCCTAAATTAGACCGGATCCACTCCAAAACAAGTCTGGCACCTCTCCAAAATTTAAGCTGCTGTACAACTTCTGAGATCAACAACCATATAGAAAGAAACCTGAATCCATCCAGAATCAATCAAATGTCTTTCAGAATTACATCTACATCCATCCAGAGTAAGATAGGAATCCTTCCAAAATTAAATTGCCACACCCTCCAAGACAAGACCATACTCCATCCAGGATTTAACTATAACCCTTTCAGAAATAATATCAGCACCCTTTCATAAATTTCTTACACATACTTCCAAAATTCAATTAGCAGCTTTCCAAGGTTAGACTGACATTCTATAAGACAGAATTCAAGATTACTTGTTTTGCATTCCATAGATCCAACCGATCAATCAGACTAAACCAGACATTAGAAGACTTTTTTTGAAATCTCCATGTATGAAGGAACATAAAGATATACATGCATGACTGGACATTGTTCAGAAACTAAGAAAAGGGGAGAAAGCAGGGAAGGCACACGGCTATTTGATTAGAAATTAGCTTTTCATAGAGCAATGGAAGTCAGAAGAAAACAAAAAATAAATACTAACAGTGGTTTCTTATAATCTATGTAAGTAATCATTCTTTATATTGGAACAACAGGAGGGGTATGTACAGCTAATTGAATTGAAACCCCTCTCTCCAACATATAACTGATGCTTATTATTATTGACACCAAAAAAGTGACAAGCTGGCCAAATCAGCACATCAGGCGAAATGCATAACAGCGTTTCATCCATCTTTATATTCTGAGTTCAAATTCTGTCTGAGTGAACTTTGTCTTTCATCCTAACAGGGTCGATAAAGTAAGTACCAATTGAACAGAGGGGTTGATTAAATTAACTTAGCCCCTCCCTCCAAGCCTGATAGCTTTGTACCAAAATTTGTAAACATTATTATTGGCTCAAGAGATATGAAATGCAAAGTTAACTCTCAACAGGATTTGAACAAAATCAGTCAAAATGGGCCTTGGGCAAGTCATTAAACTGAGTTTTATAGTGAGGCTCCAGTTTGGGCATTCAGGAATTTTGGGTGTAGGGAGTCATTCTTCAGGTCTGCTCTAGCCCAGGGTGGTAATATTTGTCAAAGGCCCTTATTTATGGGTCAAATAGCAGATGATCCTATGGCTAAGGATTCAAGACTCAAGGAAAGACTGGCCCCTAGATATATGTCACACAGATCCACTAGTGTATGGACATGCCCTGATGACATGTGAACTGGTCCCCTGGTATTAAGGTTAAGAAGACCCTGTGCCTCAAAGAGAGCAGGAGATTGGCAGAGTAAATTGTATATAAACTGGCAGAGGACAACAGGAAACTATAGCTGCATCTTATGCAAGAAAAGACCGTGAATCTTCAAACTTTGGCATGGTGACCCATGATTGTTGATGCTTATAAAACAGACAAAGCACACGAAGATAAAGGGATCAATAAACGTTATTAAATACTTTAATTCACATAGACCAACTCTCTAAGTTTCTGCCATCCACCAACTAATAATAATAATAAAATGATTTTATAACATAAGTACAAAGCCACAAGTTGTTTTTAATTAATCTCAGAACTTGGTCGATGTTTATGTTACTGAACTCAGAAGGATGAAAAGTAAACTGGACTTCACAAAAAAGTTCAACTCAGAATGTTAAAGGAATATAAATGCTTCAAGGCATTTTGTCCTGTGCTCTACCAACTCTGCCATCCACCACTACCATAACAAGGCCTGCAATTTTGACATGATGTGGTTAGTTGACAACATCAACCTCAGTACTAGACTGAAGAAAATATCTTGCAGTATTTCATATTTGGAATTGAAATCTCTACAAAGTCAAGTTTTCCATTCATTGTTCTGGGCTCAGTAGCATTAATAATAAAACCATTTTTATATACCATGGTGTATACTGTAGGTCATGAAATAAGTGGATGTTTAATGCAGATTAGGTGTAAAATAATCGAAAAAGATCATTGGACAGGTGGTACTGGATTTGATACCAGATCAGATACCTTTAAATATTTAGTTTGTTATCCATCCCACAAACTACTGAGGTCAATTAAACTGGTTCCAGGTATAACCTTGTTAATGTTTTATCACCTCCATAAAAATGAAAGTACAAGTTAACCTCTAATTATATTTGAACTGTGAAGATAGAAGAAAGAAAAGGCTGAAAATCACACATCTAGATCTAGTAGTGTACAAGGCTAGTGAAACCATTAGAGCATTGAACAAAATGCTTTCTGGTACCTAAAGTAGAAAAAATTATTATCATCATCATTAAAATATTGAGACTATTTCAAATGATTCATTGAAATTTTGAAGGTAAACTTTACCAATGACCACCTCTACCACTAACTGTCATACTACAAAAGCAGTCATGTACATATACTACACACACATTGTATAAATGTATTTGTATGTAACTACACAAGTTCATATATGCACAAACATTTACAGATACAGTTGCAAATGTAAATGCATATGTGTATGCATACACACAGTAAATTCTTCCAACATATTTATGTCTACTTACATATATGTACACACACACACACACACCACACACATACATATAGTCACTACCATATGTACATGCATAGACTTGTATATATGCAAACAATATACAGACAAGGTAATATTTTTTGTCATGTATATTCCTTTAGATTGAGAATAACGATGATGATGATGACGAAGATGATGAGGAAGATGCAAATAATGGAGGTGAGTCAGAGGTATTTAAAGAGGAAACACCTCATTTATTATTTATCACTTAAATTCACCACGTGCCATTTACTGAGCAACAGTGTGGGGCTGTGTAATATCAGCAGCATTTACACCACGCAGTAGTCTTGCTGATGGGGCAGTAATAGTCTCGCTGCTGCATAGCAGTAGGTCTCGCCATGCTGCAGCAGTAGACTTTAAGCAGCATTAACTTTATCAGACAGTGGCTTACAATACAGTGGGAGTGTTTGCCACAATGAAGCAGCAGTATTAATCCAATGCAGCAGCAATGTTTCCGTAAAGCAACAGCAGCAGTAGCAGCAACAGTGCTACTGCAGCTGCAGTAGTGCTGACTGAAGCAACAGCAGCAGTATTGCCCCAAGCAACAGCAGCAGTGTTTCTACAATGCAGCAGTAGGCTTGCTGTGTAGTAGTTAGTTAGACAGCATAGCTTCATGAGATATCCCATCAGCACTCAACGCAGAACCACATGTGCTGTCACATGGTGAACTACACGTGGCACTTCATTCGTGTTTCATGTGTTGTCTCACTCAGACTCACTTAGAAATTCTTCATGCAATGTCATGTATAATTCTGAAGAGAGAGTAAGGAAGAAATACCTGTTGACCCACACTGAAATGTGTACTGCTCTGTACTGTATCAGTGTAGTGGATAATGGTTTGTTGGGTATGGAGAGGAAAACATTCGGGTAGAAGAGGAGCTTAGATAGATATGGAAGTGTGTGTGTGTGTGTGTGTGTTACTTGATGCTGAGTCTTCTCTTCATACTCTGAGCTTCAGGCTTTTGCTTTTTATAGCATGAAATACTGTACTCGGAGTAGTGTTATGGTGAAACCTCAGCTTTGTATGAATGAATAAACTCTATTAGATATTTGGAGTACTCTATTTCCCCACCTATCCACATTTATGAGTTCAAACAGGGGTGGAGATGGGGGAATAGAGAGTGATGAGCAGTAACAAAGGTAGTGATGGTGGTGAGGATAGCGGTAGTGAGAGAGAGAGAGAGAGAGAGAGAGAGAGAGAGAGAGAGAGAGAGCTATGATGGGATTGGAACAAGAGACAAAATGCTTAGTGGCATTTTGTGAGTCTTTGCATTTTGAGTTCAAATCCTGCCAAGGTTGATCTTGCCTTTCATTCATTCAGGGTTGATGAAATATCTGTTTCTTTATTACACACAAGGGGCTAAACATAGAGGGGACAAACAAGGACAGACAAACGAATTAAGTCGATTACATCAATCCCAGTGCGTAACTGGTACTTAATTTATCGACCCCGAAAAGATGAAAGGCAAAGTCGACCTCGGTGGAATTTGAACTCAGAATGTAACGGCAGACAAAATACGGCTACACATTTTGCCCGGCAAAATAAAGTATCATTTAAGCACTGGGGTCAATGTAATCACCAAGACCCAGCTTCCCACAAAAGATAATTTCAGGCCTTGTGCTTATAGTAGAAAGGATTAAGCATCCTGGTGCAAAATGCTTAGCAGCATTTCATCCGTTTTTACGTTCTGAGTTCAAGTTCCACTGAGGTCAACTTTACTTTTCATCTTTTGAGATCAATAAAATACGTACCAGTTGATTGCTGGGGTCAATGTAATTGACTTATCCCTTCTCCTGAAGTTGCTGGCTTTATGCCAAAATTTGAAACCATTATTATTATTATTAAGATGGTGAACTGGCAGAATCATTAGCACGCTGGGCAAAATGCTTAGCAGTATTTCGCTTGTCATTACATTTTGAGTTCAAATTCCACTGAGGTCGACTTTGCCTTTCATCTTTCCAGGGTTGATAAATTAAGTACCAGTGACTAGTTTCAGGTCTTGAGTCTTTAGTACAAAGAGTAGTAGTTATTATTATTATTAAGGCAGTGAACTGGCAGAATCGTTAGCATGCTGGACAAAATTCTTAGTGGCATTTCATCTGTCTTTACATTGTGAGTTCAAATTCTGCCGAGGTCGACTTTGCTTTTCATCTTTGCAGGGTCAATAAATTAAGTACTAGTGGAGTACTCAGGTCAATGTAATTGACTATCCTCCTCCCCACAAAACCCAGGCCTTGTGCCTATAGTAGAAAAGATTATTATTATTATTATTATTATTATTATTATTATTAAGGCAGTGAGCTGGCCAAATCCTTAGCACACTGGGCAGAATGCTTAGCAGCATTTTGTCTGTCTTCACATTCTGAGTTCAAATGCTGTTGAGGTCGACTTCATCTTTTATCCTTTCAGGGCTAATAAATTAAGTACCAGTTGAGCATTGGGGTCAAAGTAATCAACTTATCTCCTCCCCAACTATTTCAGGCCTTGTGCCTATAGTAGAAAGGATTATTATTATTATTATTAAGGCAGTAAGCTGCAGAATCGTTTGCATGCCAGGCAAAATGTTTTGTGGCATTTCGTTTGTCTTAACATTGTGAGTTCAAATTCTGCTATGGTCGACTTTGCCTTTCATCCTTTATTATTAAAGCAGTGAGTTGGTAGAATTGTTTAGTGGCTTTACCTTCAACTCTTTTCATTATGAGTTCAAAACTGCTGAGAGTCAATAAGATAAATACCAGTTGAGGACAGAGAACAATTTAATCGACTAACCCCACTCCCCCATAAAATTACTGGCTTTGTACCAAAATCAGAAAGTATTATTATTATTATTTCGTTGTCGTTGTCATAGTAGTAGTAGTAGTAGTAGTAGTAGTAGTAGTAGTAACAGCAGCAGCAGTAGTAGTAGTAGAAGTTATAATGGTGGCAATAGATATAGTAGCATTGCCAAAGCAGTAGAAACAATTTTGGAACCAAGCCAGAAATTACCCAACTAACAGAACCAGTGTGTGTGTGTGTGTTTGTGTTGTAGTAATGATAATAGTGATGTTAGTTGGTAATAGCAGTGAGGATAGTGGAGACGGCGCTCAAGATGATGGTGGTGTTAGTAGTAGTGGTAGTAGTGATAGTGATGATGGTATTGTGGAAATAGGTGGTGATACTAATGAAGGGTGGTGGTGATGGCAGTGATGATAGTAGTGTTATGGAGCTGATGATGTAAGCTAGATTTTGTGGTGAGGTAGTGGAAAAAGAAAGAGATAGGTAAGGAGACAGTGAGAGAGAAAGAGAGAGGGAGGAAGGGAGACAGACTGCTAGATAGATAGATAGATAGATAGATAGATAGAAAGATAGATAGATAGATAGATAGATAGATAGGTTACTCGAGAAAGATGGAAAATAGGAGAGGAGCAAGAGAAGAGATACAAACAAGAAATAGAAAAACAGAAAAGAGAGAGAAGGATAGGGGAAGATAGATGAGGGGGAAAACAACAGAGGCAGAGAGAGCCTGTAAGGATTGGGTGCCAAAAGAGAGAGAGAGAGAGAGAGAAACAAAGAGAAACATGAGTAAGAAGAAATGGTAAATTAAAAGCTTAATGAAGAGTTAAAAGGTGACCCTTTAGAAGCAAGGAACCCTAATTTACATGCCACCAATTCTCAGTATCAAATCATTCTAAAAGAGACAAAAGATTAAAGTGTCATGCATAGAGATGATCATATTACATACATGTTATATATATATATACACACACATACACATGTACAAATATATATATGTTTGTGTGTGTGTGTGTGAAGGCACATGGCTCAGTGGTTAGAGCGCTGAGTTTACGATCGTGAGGTTGTGTGTTTGATTCCCAGACTGGGCTGCCTGTTGTGTTCTTGAGCAAGACACTTTATTTCATATTGCTCCAGTTAACTCAACTGTAGAAATGAGATGCGACGTTACTGGTGCCAAGCTGTATCAGCCTTTGCCTTTCCCTTGGATAACATCAGTGGTGTGGAGAGGGTAGGCTGGTATGCATGGGCGACTGCTAGCCTTCCACAAATATATATATATATATATTCAAAATGTGACCGCGTGTGTACCATTGGCGATTTTTTTTTCCTCTGTCTCCCCTTCTTTGGATCTTTCCTTCTCCTATGTTTCCAATGAAGAGCTCCGCTCGAAACGTTAAACCCTCCTTCTTTCCTGAACGTCCAATAATACTATATTTGTTCTATGTCCTCACGTTGTTGTGTTTTTTTGTGCTTTCTTGTTTAGATTAACTATATATATATATATATATATATCATGAGCAGATTACAAACAAGCCAGAAATACATCTTGGGTTCTAATAGAGGACTCCACTGAGCTGATAATATTGTATTGACACCTTTTATATCTAAACTATTCTAAAGTTTGTTTATTTTCTATCACTGCTTCATGCTACTACTTGTATGTGTGTGTGTGTGTGTGTGTGCACGCATGCGTGTGTGTTTATACACACACACACACACAGAAGAGGAGAAAGAGAGTGTGTGTGCATGTGAGTATACATACATGAACATATAGCCAAATTAGATCAAATAATTAGACAAGTTCCAATTAAGTAAAAGCTAATGTTAAATCATCACCATCATCATCGTTTAATGTCTGCTTTCCATGCTAGCATGTGTTGGACGATTTGACTGAGGACTGGCGAACCAGATGGCTGCACCAGGCTCCAATTTGATCTGGCAGAGTTTCTACAGCTGGATGCCTTTCCTAATGCCAACCACTCTGAGAGTGTAGTAGGTGCTATTATATATAAATTTATTAACTGGCACAGGCATAACTGTATGGTATATGAGTTCTGTCCACAACCATGTGGTTATTGGCTCAGTTCCACAGCACATCACCTTAGGCAAGTGTCTACTACTATAGCCCTAGGCCAACCAAATCCTTCTGAGTGGATTTGGTAGACAGAAACTGAAAGAAGCCCATCATATATATGTATGTATTCTTTTATTTGCTTATTCTTTTACTTGTTTCAGTCATTTGACTGCTGTCATACTGGAGCACCATCTTAAAGGGTTTTAGTCAAAGAAATCAACCCCAGGACCTATTCTTTGTAAGCCTAGTACTTAATCTATTGGTCTCTTTAGCCGAACCACTAAGTTATGGGTACATAAACAAACCAGCATCAGTTGTCAAGCAATGGTGGGGGTACAAACACAGACACACACACATAAATACATACATATACACACACATACGCATATATATATATACACAATGGGCTTCTTTCAGTTTCTATCTACCAAATCCACTCACAAGGCTTTGGTCAGCCTGAGGCTACAGTAGAAGACACTTGCTCAAGGGATGAATCTGGAACCATGAGGTTGGGGAGCAAGCTTCTTACCACACAGCCAGCCACACCTGTGCCTTTATGTATATGTGTGTGTATGTAAGATTTTTCTTTGCAGGACAAGTTTTCAAGAAAGATTTGAAACATGGGGTGCTGCTTGTATGATGGTAAGGTTCATCACACCATGTCAAGACAAAGAGATACAAACACAGACACACACCAATGCTAACATGCACGTGTGTGTGTGTGTGTGTGTGTGTGTGTGTGCATGCTTGTGTAAGTGTGAAGTATGTGTCTTCTTGTCATGGCATGGCACAGTATTACCAGTATACAAGCAGTGTCCTTCCTTTTTAAGCTTTTATGAAAACGTCTGGCCTGAGGAAATAATAGTTGGTGATGGGAAGAGCATCTGGCAGTAGAAAACTTGCCTTAACAAATTCTGTCTGACCCGTGTAAGCAAGAAAAAGAGGATGTTAAAACTATAATGATATGATATATATGATATCATCATCATAATTATTATCATTATTATTGAGTGAGAGAGTAGTGCATGCCATCAAACTGACACTGGGGTAAAAATATACAAAGCCCAATATACCCATCATTACTACCCATCTGATAAGGGTACACCATGCACATGCAGCACAACCATATGTGTGCCACATAGTGATCTTATATCAAGATAACCAGTGCATGACCTTGCAGTTGGGATCCAGTTAGGATTTTCTTCAGGCTGAGTTGCCCATCCCTCTCAAAAGGTCCCTGAATAAAGGTTGTTCGAGGATGTTGAACAAAACACCCATGTTTCCAAAGGTGAATTATCAAAATCCCAAACAATTCCTCTCAACACATGGCTATGATGCTCCCTTGCTACTTCTGCTCACGATCAGACATGCACATATTGTCAGACACTAAGGGACATGCTCCACTGGTTAAGGTCAAGCAACTGTCAAGCAAATCTGTGGTGCTGAGCAGAATATTTGCTGTAGCCCATGATTATTATTATTATTATTATTATTATTATTATTATTATTATTCAATATCCACTTTTGCATGCTTGCAGGAGTTAGATGGAATCTGTTGAGGCACTTTTCCTACAGCTGGATACTCCTCTTTTTTCCAACCTTCACCTGTTTTAAAGCAAACAAAAATACTCTCCCATTACTAAGTGCTTTTCTCAGAAGACAGGAAGTGAACAGCATCGTATGTATGGCAATGATTCTTATTTACAACCATTATGTGACGTCTAGACATGGGTACACACTCACATGCACATATATATTGTTTACATACAGCTTGAGCAGAAGGTCATTCCTTCCATTTGCTATCAAGTGGAAATCTCAATAGACAGAACTACTTATTTATTGCATTATAGTATAAGTGGGTGATTATTATACAAATACTTCTTGGCTTATCATAAATCTCACACAGAACAACCATGATGTAATGCATGGATTTACAAATAATGATGCAGCCCGTCTGATGGACTTTCACAATTTCCATTTAACTAATTTCATGCACAAATCTAAGGTCAAACCAAAATGATGGCTGAAGTAAAGAAAATTTCTATCTGACCCGTGTAAGCAAGGAAGAGAGGATGTTAAAATTATAACGATATGATATATATGATATCATCATCCTCATAATTATTATTATTATTATTATTATTATTGAGTGAAAGAGCAGTGTACACCATCAAAGTGACACTGGGGTAAAATATACAAAGCCCAGTATACTCATCATGACTACCCGTCTGATAAGGGTACACCAGGCACATGCAGCACAACCATATGTGCGTGACATGGTGATCCCATATCAAGATAAACAGTGCATGACCTTGCAGGTGGGGCCCAGTTAGGATTTTCTTCAGGCTGAGTAGCCCATCCTTGAGTAGGGCCAGATCCTAGATTCATGATTGGGAAAGGAACTTCTTTACCATTCAGCTATACTCCTACATTTGTATATACATATACACATCAGTAAGTCATCATCATTTTAACATCCAATTTTTCATGCATAGGCTAGACAGAGTTATTGAGGCAGATTTTCTATGGCCTGACACCTTTCCTGCCATCAATCCTCACTTGTTTCCAACTAAGATATCATTTCCCCATGGCCAGACATGTTTTCATAGAATATCAGATATGAATTACACTGCTTGTATGACAAATCATTTACAATCATCATGCCATATCAAAATAAGGAGACACATACATACCCTCACACTCACACACATACACATACTGATTTCAAATTTTGGTACAAGGCCAGCAATTTCAGGAGAGGAGGCTAGTTGATTACATCGGCTCCAATACTTGACTAGTACTTATTTTATCAACCCCAAAAGGATGAAAGGCAAAGTCAAACTCAGCAGAATTCAAATTCATAACGTGAAGGCAGATGAAATGCCACTAAGCATTTCACCCAGCATGTCAACGACACATATGCATATATTGAAATATACTATTTTACTGGTTTCAATGATTTGACTTCAGCCATGCTGGAGCACTGCCTTTAGTTGAACAAATCTACCCCAGGACTTATTCTTTGTAAGCCTAGTACTTATTCTATCAGTCTCTTTTGCCAAACCGTTGCGTATATATTCACATAATGAGCTTCTTTCAGTTTCTGTCAACCAAATCCACTCATAAGGCTTAGGTAGGTTCAAGTCTGTAGTAGAAAATACTTGCCCATAGTGTCTGTCATACAGTGGGACTGAACCTTAAACCATGTGATTGGGGAAGAAACTCCTTAACCAGAGTCAAAGACCTTTTAAATAATTCAGTATGAAAAAATCTGATAGAATTATCTATCCTATCCACCCAAACAGATGCAGGAACGCACATACATACACGCACTCACAGACACACACACCTCTAAAATCCAGAAGAAAGAAGTAGTTTACAAAAGTTAAATGGGTACTGAGAAGGTGAAAAATGAATTGGGGTGGAATAATCTGGGTATAATTCAGGGGTTAGTTGGCATGACAACAAGAACTTTTAGGGATTTCCCCCATTAGCTTTCTTACACATGAGAAGATTTAGTTTCTCTATAAATACCCCCAAATACTCCTAAAGTTGTGAGAAATACTCCACCCTGATACACCCTTGGCATTGATTTCTATATGGTAACTGTATATTTGTTTTTTAATGTTTTTGTTTTCTTCTTAGTCATGCTACTGACAAATAATATCATTATCACTACCACCACTACCACCACAACCATCAGTACCACCACTGTCACTATCACTGCCATCACTACCACTACCATCACTACTACTGCCATCACTACCACCACCATCACTACCTCCGCCGTCATTACCACCGCCATCACCACTACCATCATCATTACCACTGCCATCACCACTACCATCATCATTACCACTGCCATCACCACTACCATCATCATTACCACTGCCATCACCACTACATCATCATTACCACTGCCATCACTACTACCATCATCATTACCACTGCCATCACCACTGCCATTACCACTACCATCATCATTACCACTGCCATCACCATCATCATTACCACTGCCATCACCACTACCATCATCATTACCACTGCCATCACTACCATCACCATTGCTACTTCCATGAACACAGCCACAACCATCATCATCATCATCACTACCATCATTACCACTGCCATCACGACCACTGCCATCACTACCACTACCATCACTACTACCACCATCATTACCACAACTGTTACCATCACTGCCACATCACAGCTACAACCTTCATCATGATCCCCACCACCACCACCACCACCACCAACATCTTTGTTTGTAGCAGCTACTTTTCCATACTAACATGGGTTAAACTGAGGCAGGCTTGAAGTATGGCATGTTGTTACTTATCCCATTGCATTATTCACATTTGGGAAGACTGGGTACTTGAGATCAAACCTCACCATATTCCTTCTTTCTTTCACATGTCATCCATTCATGTCATGTCCAATACAGTCGTCTCCCTGATGCATACATCAGCTGATGTCTTTAATACCCAGTAACATGTTGGGTAAAATACCATTGTATCTTACCCAACTCATTTCTTTCCAACATGTAGTTGCCACACATTCAGTACACATCTCCTGTAGCATCACCTCCTCTTATCGAGCATTTTATGTCCACATCTCACTCCTATCTAGCACTGTTCCTATTATCCCACATTCTACATCCACACTTCACTACCATGTAGCACCACCTCCACCCCTTATCACACATTCTACATCCACACTTCACTACCATGTAGCATCACCTCCAGCCCTTATCACACATTCTACATCTACACTTCACTACCGTGTAGCACCATGCCCACCTCTTATCACACATTCTACATCCATACTTCACTACTATGTAGCATCACCTCCACTCCTTATCATACATTCTACATCCACACTTCACTACCATGTAGCATCAGCCCCACCTCTCATCACACATTCTACGTCCATACTTCACTACCATATAGCATCACCTCCACCCCTTATCACACATTCCATGTCCACACTTCACTACTATGTAGCATCAACCCCACCCCTTATCACATGTTCAATGTCCACATCTCTTTTTCATGGAGCACCACACCTCTTACACATGCCTTTTCCTCTTGCATGAGAAAAGTAACACTTTGTTGTCACTGGTGCTGTTTAGCCCTAGGTCAACTGTTTTTCAGCAGACCAATGATCAAAAGTATTCCAGCCAAGACCATACCACTTTCTTGTTCTGTTTTTTTTTTTTGAGACAGTGTACTGATAATAGTAGTAATGATGATGATGATGTCCATTATGGTGATGTTTTTGATGATGCTGGTGATGGAGATGTTGATTATAACAATGATGATGATGATGATGATGATGATATAAATGGTTATGTTTTACATTTTACTTGTTATAGTCATTAGACTGTGGCCATGCTGAAGCACTGCTTTGAATAATTTTTAGTTAAATGAATCACCTCCAGTACTTGTCTATTTATCAGCTTGGTACTTATTCTATCAGTGTCTTTTGCTGAACCACTAAGTTACAAGGACATAAATATGCCAACACTAGTTGCAAACTAGTGAAGTGGGGGACATAACACAGGCACAGACACATACAAATATATATATATATACACACACACATATATATGATGAGCTTCTTTCAGTTTCCACTCACAAGGCTTTGGTCAGTCCAAGGTTATAGTATGAAACACAAGCCCAAGGTGCCATGCAGTGGGACTGAACCTGGAACCATGAGGCTGAGAAGCAAACTCCATACCACACAGCCACACCTGTGCCAATGTTGATGATGGTGCAGATGATGAAGACAACAATAAAGTGGTGGGCTTCAAACTATAGAAAAGGTGAGATGAGATGTGAATGTGCTACCTTTCGCTGTAATGAAGCACATGGGTGGAGTGTGAGGTAAAGTTATTTATTCTCTTAGTGTAAAGAAAAACCCCATAAAACACCCTTCAAAGCATTCAAAAGCAACACACACAACTGCAAGACTAAAGTTACACCAAGACTATTTATAAGTAATAACCAGACGGCCCCTCTGTAATCTCACTTTCATATTACAGGTTTTGGCTTCCAATTCTTCATCCTTAATCACATGGATATACATTCTTACTGCATTTTGTCTTTTTTTTTTTGGCATTCCTTCGATATAACTTGACAAAATCAAAACATTTCACTTTGGGTATTTCCGTGGGTTATGGAGAATAGATTTAACAAAATTATGCCAGCAATGTCTCGTTTTAAACTTGAAGAAAAAAAGCCTTGCATATTTGTTCTTACCTGCTTCATGTATGTATGTAAAATCCGCTAATTTCCAAGCAGGAAACAGAATCGAACTGTCATTTGCTTCCACGGAAATATCCAAAGTGAAATGTTTTGATTTTGTTGAGTTATATCGAAAGAATGCCCTCTTTTTTTACTCTTTTCTCTTTTGTTCTATTTTGTTAAAATTTATCAAAAATTTTATCGAAGAATAAAATAGGAAAATGATAAAAAAAGTAAATGACAATGAAGTTGTTGTAGTAGTTGTTTAGGCCAAGATTCCTGATTAAAAGTATTCAACCTATGTATATCTAGGACTATACTTGCCAGTGACCCTTTCTTTTTTATCTGACAGTAGTGTATGTGATTTGAGAGATATTTGGCTGCTATGTCTCCAGTTCCTATTTACATTCTAAGTTCCAATCCCACTGAGGTTGACTTTGTCTTTCATCCACTGGGGTCAATATAATTGACAAGCACCCACTGCCATCCCCAAATATTTCAGGTCTTGTGCCTATAGTAGAAAGGATTATTATTATTATTATTATTATTATTATTAAGGCAGGAAGCTGGCAGAATCGTTAGCATGCCAAGCAAAATGTGTCTCTACATTCACAGTCTTGATCCCACCAAGGGGTTCATCTTGTTGAGTTTGATAATAATAATAAGCAAGCAGTGAAATATTGAGGAACTAAAGCAATGTGGAATGAAAGTGTTGCAAGTCAGAAACAAAAAGAAACACTTCCAGTGGATTTGAACTCCTGCCTTAACAGCTGATAATCATCCAATACCTTATCCATTCAACCAATTTACTTTCCTACTGACTGACCTATTGCCCCCCTAGCATTGATTAGGGCTTTTAATAGACACAGTGATATCTATTTTTAGAATTTTATTTATTTATCTGTTTGTTTCACATTTAGGGAGTTTCTCCAAATATTATGATTAGAATTCCATAAAGTTGAGGTAACAGTAGGTCTGTGAATGGGGTGGGGTTCTATACTTGATAAATTCCAATTTGGGGTTGGAACAGAGGAGGAATGGAATAATGATTCAATTGTGCAAATAATATTTGCATTATTTTCCTTTGTACTTGTTTCTTATCAAGGGAGTGGTCTCTATCTGGAGAGAGAATGAGAGAGAAAGAGAGAGAGAGAGAGAGAGAGAGAGGAGGTAGAGAGAGAAAGTGAGTGATAATGAGAAACAGAGGAAGAGAGTGAGCAACAAGGAGAGACAAAGACAAAAGGAGAGAGGAAGAAGTAAAAAGGGAATAAGGTATAAACACACAGCCACACACATATTTGGAGGTAAAAACAAGAGGAAGAGTACTAAATACATATAGTAATTTATTCAGAAAAAGCTGATGATTCACAGTTACTACTCAATTTATTACTATGTGTGATCCATTCAGGTAACAAACAGTGACTACACACACATATTTATACCAAAGTTGTACTTGTGCAGCAAGCGATTAGATCTGAGATTGTGTGTTCAAACTGAAAAAAATCACATCATGAAAGAACCATTTTAACAATTTAAAAACACGCAAAAACTGTTAAATGCTTGAGGTGTCAACTATTTGTCGGGTTTTCATTTGAATAAAATGACTTCCCCTTCCCTAACTCTGTTTGTTTCTCCACAAACTCCTTTTGTTAACTATAAATCTGTTCTTTCATATTTTAACTTAACACTGCCTAAAACCCTTTCTTCCATTCTCTCATTGCAAATTAAAAGGTGGCCCCATACCTACTGTGAAATGGTAGGAATTAAGAAGGGTGTCCAGTCATAGAAATCATGCCAAAACTAAAGCATTGTAGCAAGATAGCATTCTACTTGATTGTGTTGAACAGTCCAGCCCATTCCAGCATGAAAAGTCAATGTATCATCATACATACAAACAGATAGACAGACAGACAGATACACAAACAGACAGAAAGAAAACTATATTCTCTAGAGTATAAACAATTACAAATTAGGATATAGTGTGTATTGATTAAAACACATTCATTCACACACAGTTTCACATACACATGTACAAATAAAACATCTGACAGTCTTCAGAGAAACAGTGTTCTGTGATGTAGTGGAAGTCAGCTAACTAGCCAATATAGATAGGTTTTCCTAAAATAAAAGGAAGACAAAAAAAAATGAAAACAAAAACCACAAAAAACAACTAAATATATCTGTGAACAGTTGTTACATTTAGCCAACATATTTTAGGTCTGGTCAATGTGGTCTGGTCACCAAATGTTTAAGCTGTAAATCATGGCAAGTCAGGGTTCTTTTCAACTACAGCATTTGGCCCCCCAGAGAAACAATGAATAATTAACTAACCATAGGTTGTTGCTATAGACCATTCTTTTATTCTTTCATTAGATGCCATCACTGGATAATGACCATGCTGGAACACCTCATTTTCAGTTTTTGATCACTTTTGTTGACTTCAGTACTTTATCTATTACTCAGTTTGGAAAATCCATAGAAGGAGAAAAAGCAAAATAGAGCCAAGCAAGATTTGAACTCAGAACATAAAAAGACCTAACCAAATATCACAAAATATTTTGTATGGTTCTCTATTGATTCTGCTATTATATATTTTTCAACATAAACTTCATTGCAAAATTAATTTAAGAAAAACCGATAGAAGCACAAAAACTAACATCAGCTATGTTTCCATGTCTTCTTTTAAAAGCTTGTTATATTAGATCAATCAGTGTGTTGTTACGTGGCTGAGCAAGGTATTTATTTCTGCTCTCTTGCTTTATCTTCAGTGCACCTGACTGACTGTCGGGCCTCCATCTCACTTCACAATCAAGTGGTTAGCAGTCGGAAAGTGAATATGATTCGACAGACATTTATCTGTAGAGAAACAATTATTCCGACAATTATGTAAAAGGTCAAAATTTGGAAAAACAACGAGAAAGACGGAAAAACGGTGCCCCTTCACCACCACCACCACCACGTAATGTATCATAGGAAATTAGAAATAAAACACTATAAACATGAATAAATTTGTGATAGACAAAACTAATTCAACAGACAACAATTTATGTTTGTGTGTGAGTGTGTGTGTTTTATATATGATGTCAGTACCACTGACTTGTTTGCCATGATGAAGGTGATACAATCAGAATAGAGAATTGTTGTTTGTTTGTACAGCAGTACAGTACAGTTCTATAGACTTTAAGAGAACAATGAAATTAGATACTCTCATTTAGACACACGTATATATTTCTGTAAATGTACATATATGTATGCATATGTGTATATATGCATATATATATATATATATCAAATATGAATATAATATGCATATGTATATGCATATATGGATCTGTATTTCTGTATATGTATATATATCTATGCAGATGAGTAAGTACACACATATATTTATATTCATACATACATACATACATATATATATATATATATATATATAATATATATATATATATATATATATACATACAGGTATACATGTATATATACATATTTCTATATGCATATATGTGTGTACGTGTGAGTGTGTGTGTGTGTATAGGTATGTTTGTATATACAGAGATATCTTATAGCTATAAACATTATCATCCTTCTCCACTCACATGAAAGCATTTACTTAAATTCACAGAGGAATAATGAATAACACTTTCCCAATTTCTAATAATAAAGATGGCAATAAAGACACACGCAGTACAACACACACACACACGAACTCGTTTGTCTTGTGCAATCTATAAGCAGAATGGCCAAGAAGAATGAAGAACAATGTAAATGAGAAGAAAGAAATCTTACAAGGTTCCACCACTCCACTATTACCACTACCATCCGAAGAAGCTGTCTAACATCAAAAGAAAACTGAACAGGAGGAAAATAAAAAAGCAAAAAAAAAGCAGACATTCAACTGAGGAACTAGATGTAAACAATGTTATTTTGTGATGAATTATTATTATTCAATATTGGCAGGTGCTCGCAGCCTTCTACTAGTCAGATAATGACTGTTAGTAGAACTTTCATATTAGCAATTTATAGAGGACTAATGGTGAGGAACAGTAACATCATTTTGAGAAAAAACACACAAGGTAATAACATGAAGGAACCGGTGGTGCTAGCTTAGAATGTGAGCAGAAGAACAAAGCTGTTTTACAAGCACAATTTAATCAACTAAACCCTTCTGGAAAAATTTCAGGCCTTGTACCTAAATTAGAAACATAATATTATTATTATTATTATTATTATCATTATCATTATTATTACTATTGCGAGCTGGTAAAATCATTAGCATACTGGTCAAGTTGCTGCTAAGTATTTTGTTAGTCTTTACATTCTAAGTTTAAATTCTACCAAGGTTGACAGTGCTTTTCATCTTTTTGGGGGTCACTAGAATAAGTACCTGTGAAACATTGGGGTTGATGTAATTGATTAGTCCCTTCCCACAAAATTTCTGGCCTTGTGCTTTTAATAGAAAGGATTATTATTATCATTATTATGAAGAAGGTGCATGCCATCAAAGTGACATTGGAGTAAAATACGTATACGAAGCCCATTATACCCATCATGACTACCTGTCTGATAAGGGTACATTAGGCACATGCATCACAACCATATGTGCGCGATATGGTGATCTCCTATCAAGATAAACAGCACATGTCTTCACATTCTGAGTTCAAATGCCACTGGGGTTGACTTTACCTTTCATCCTTTCAGGATCAATAAAATAAGAACCAGTTGAGGACTGGGGTTGATGTAATTGACCTGTCCCCTCTCCACAAATTTCAGGCCTTGTGCTTATTGTAGAAAGGATTATTATTATTATTAATGAGTGAGAGAGCAGCGCATGCCATCAAAGTGACACTGGGGTAAAATATACAAAGCCCAGTAAACCCATCATGACTACCCGTCTGATAAGTCTACACTAGGCACATGCATCACAACCATATGTGCACGACATGGTGATCTTATATCAAGATAAATAGCGCATGACCTTGCAGGTGGGGCCCAGTTAGAATTTTTTTCTTCTGGTTGAGTAACCCATTCCGCTCAAAAGGTCCCTGAATAAGGGTTAAGGATGTTGAACGAAGCACCCATGTTTCCAGAGGTGAATTATCCAAACCTCTAAGAATTCCTTTCAACACATGGTTATGATGCTCCCCCACTACTTTTGCTCGTGATCAGAGATGCACATATCGTCAGCCACTAAGGGACATGCTCAACTGGTTAAGGTCAAACAACTGACATGCAAATCTGTGGTATTGAGCAGAATATTTGCTGTAGCCCATCTTTTATACCAAGACAAAACAATGTACATGATAACACTTCCAATCAGTTAAGATCAGAAGCCACAAGAACCACTACCTGGTACTGCACCAGGGCATTTATTATTATTATTATTATTATTATTATTATTATATTACTAAGGCAGTAAGCTGGCATGCTGGACAAAATGGTTTGCAATATTTCATTTATCTTTACAGTGTGAGGAAAAATTCCACTGGTCAACTTTATCTTTTATCATCCTTTCAAGATTGATAAGATAAGTACCAGTTGAGCACTGGAGTTGATTTAATTGACTAACACCCTCCTGCCAAAATTTTAGGCTATGTGCTTATAGTAGAAAGGATTATTATTATTATTTTTATTATGGTTCAACACGACATATTCTGCTGATCTATCATTCTAATTATTGACGATGATGAAGTTGATGATAATAGTAATAATGGCTTCAAATTTTAGCAGAAGGGGTAAGTAATTTTAGGGGAAGGAGTAAGTCGATTACCTCAACCACAGTGTTCAACTGGTACTAACTTTATCAACTCTGAAAGAATGACAGGTAAAGTTGACATCAGTGGGATGATGATGATGATGATGATGATGATGATGATAATAATAATAATAATAGGGAATTGCTCATATCCTGCGCAAAATACTTTCTATGTAATCTCAAGTTTTAAAACAAACATAATTTTCATATGTTTTTTTTTAGACATTCACTAGTACAACACTAAATACAAAACCAAATATATGGCACACTAGGCATAACAACAACATGAACTTCTGACCTGTTGTCTCTTGAGGTCTCTGGGTGAGACTTGGAGCCAACTTGTACAAATATAAAGCAAAAGTCAAACATAGAATAATAATAATAATACTATTAGACTAATAGGTGTAAGTGTTCCCTCTGATAAAACTATATCTGTAAAGGAATTTGACAGATTAAGTAAATATAAGGACCTGGAAATTGAAATACAAAAGATGTGGTATCTTAAAGCAAGAACTGTTCCTGTTATTGTGGGTGCTCTAGGTATGATAAGAAAGGGATGTCAGTACTGCCCACATCCTTAGAAAAACCCTATCAGTTTAAATGTATGTATTGTATTACATGAAGGTATTTCACTACAGCCCTTGCTACTTCCCCTCCCCAAGCTTTCATTCATACTGTAACATCTCTTATCCTTCACTCGTCCTAGGATGCTGGGTGTGTCCTAGGCGAGTGATTGTAACAAACATGCAGATTAAAAGTAAATAATAATAATGGTTTAAATTTTGGCATAAGGCCAGCAATTTTAGGGGAGGAAAGAAGTCAATTATATCAACCCCAGTGCTCAACTGCTACATATTTCATCAATTACTTATTTCTACAACCTAAAAGGCTGAAAGGCAAAGTCAGCCTTCATAGAATTTGAACTCAGACTGCAAAGAGCCAGAAAAATATGCTACTAAGCATTTTCTCCAACATGCAAATGATTCTGCCAGCTAGCAGCTTTAGTGATAATAATAATAATAGTAATAATAATAATAATAATAATAATAATAATAGTTACTATTTAACATTTACCACAAGCACATATACTGCATATCTAAGTGGGAGGAGAGAATATGACAAAGAGAATACGAAAGAAAAGAAAATTTATAGTCATTAAAAAAAATAAGAGATTCACACATTAGTACAAGGTGACACATTTCATGGGAAGAACAAAGACAATTAAGTTGGCTCCAGTATTTGGCAGGTATTTTTTATAGATCCACCCACACTGAATGATAAAAGGCAACGTGAACCTTCATGGGCTTTGATCTCAGAACATAAAGAAAGCTAACTAACCATCACGTGTGTTTCTCAATGCGCTATAAATTCTGTCAAGCCATCGGCCCCTGTAATGGAAAGTGCAATCTGTATATCATCAGTATTAGCACCATTACAATAGGTTTCATATCCATTTTACCATAATGGTAATCAGCAAGACAAGTCTATGGAACAAGAACCACTTACTACCATGAGAGAGAGCTAATGAGAGGGAACTAACAAGAGGGTCTCTATAAAGTCACTAAACCTGCTAGAAATAGCAGCCAAATCTCCCTCCAGTCATCATCATCATTTAGCGTCTACTTTCCATGCTGGCATGGGTTAGATGGTTTGACTGAAACTGATAAGCTGGAAAGCTGCACCAGGTTCCAGTTTGATTTGGCATGGTTTCTATGGCTGGATGCCCTTCCTAATGACAACCACTCCAAGCATGTAATGAGCGCTTTTCAAAGAAACAACATAATAAATCAGAAATATCAAATTTCTAAATCTCTCATAGAGATATGTACGGTGGTGGGGGTGATAGAATAGTTGTATACTGTCAATCTAATGAGAACGTGACAGTATACAACCAACATAAAAAATAATATATTCCTAAACAGATAGGAAGGTCCTGGAAAGAATGCCTTTTGTCATAGAGCTGCCCGAAAAAAGTTGACCTGGGGTTGGACAACATCAGCCATTTTCTCTGTGACATCTTTTATCTTCCCTAGGCTGCTTTCTTTCTAGATCTACTGTTTTACTATGGAACATTTTGTACTGTTCTGTCTTCTGTGAACATATTTAGCCTTTTCATTATCCTGTTTTCCTTGAAAGACACTACTGTATTTGATTTAATTTTTGAAAATAATGAAAAATTTAGTCAAATGAACATTATACTGAGTTAGTGATTAAAATGCAAATTAACATGAAATTTCAGTGAAAGGTTTTAAATCTAAATTACTTTAACCATTCAGACTACTTTGTCAATTGTAAAGCTTATTTATTCACATTATTTTGAATTTCTCACGCATTGTGTCATGGCTCTGAGATTCCAGTGATGTGATAGGTGAATTTTAGAATGATTCTGTAGTGTAGATGTGAGAGGCTGGATCTGGCCAATTTGAATATAAAAAAAGAATATTTGGGCTGGATATGGTCAATTCAAAAGCTAAAGGTTTAAAGCAGGTGGAACCAGGGGCGGTCTTAGTGGGTTCGTATCAAAAGGATTAAGGGAGGATTTCCACTTGTAGTGTATTTGGCAGACAAGCTTTAACAATAGATTCTTATGACTGGATGTTTGCTCTTCCTGATATGTGCAGCAATGCCCTCGTTGCAGTTGTTGTTCTCGCTATTGTTGTTGTCGTTGCTGTAATCAAGTGAAATGAACAAACACAGAGAGGTCTGTATTGATGTGTTTGTATCATGGTCTGTTGGTTCTGTGAGTCATTTTTTTTTCTTTCTATCACAACCATCACAAGCCATTCTTCACCACTGCCAACATTTCCCACCACAGCCAGCTTACCATGCCATCGCTGTCACAGCACTATTACCACCACGTCCACTACTAATGCTGTACAACAACTATCACATCATTATCATCATTGCTATCTCTACTCCACATCCTATTGCAACAACAGAATTAACTCACTTTCTAACAACACACCACCCCCATTTCCACCATCACCACCACCATCACCACCAGAACTAACTCACTTTCCAACAACACACCACCACCATCTCCACCACCACCACCACCACCACCAACTTCACCACCACCAACTCCACCACCACCACCACCAGCACTACTACCATCAGCATTGAAGCTGCCATCACTGCTATCATGATCAATGTAGCCACTACCACTTCCACTACCATCACCATCACCATCATCGTTGTAGCCATCATGACCACCACCACCACCACCATCAATGAAACCACTACCACAAATGCAGCTACCATCTTTAATGCAGCTACCAACACCACTACCATCAATGTAGCCATCACCACCACCACCACCATAAATGTAGCTATCACTGCGACCATGACCATCAATGACTCTGTCACCACCACCACTACCACCACCATCACTGTTGCTGCCAGAACCACCATGTCAATGCCTTCATACCACCACCATCAAAAGAACCATTATGATCACAACATAATACTAGTACATCACCAGCACTGCTACCACCACTACTACTACTGCCACCCATTCACCACCACCGCACCACCATCACATTTGAATAAGAATTTGACAAGTTGCAGGCCATGACTTTACATGATCAGATTTGAATGGTAACTAAACAAAAACAATAACCACAAGAGTTGCAGGAATAACATCAACCAGAAGAGGAAAAAAAAAAGTTAGAGAAAAAAAACAAAACACTTAGAGAAGTAAAATACTTAAACAGTAGGAAAAAGCTATGAAAAGACACAGAGACATCATCATCAACAACAACAACAAGCCAGCAGCATATAACCTCCAATGAACTCCAGATGAAGATAGACATCAAAGAGTTCAATCTCATCAGTGGTCCCCAATGCAGTGATGTGTACATGAAAAACCTAACATCTTGAGAATCTCACTTTATCATCATTTTAATGTTTGCTTTCCAGCCGGGCATGGTACAATACATGCATACACATATACCCCTTTTATATATATACACATATACATATGTTTAAATACACTCACACACACATATATATATATATATATATACATATATTGATAAGCATATATCTCTCTCTATATATATATATACATACACACACACACACACACACGCACACAAAGGGAAATACACAAACATATATAAATATATATACTGTCATGTATACATGCATGTGCATATATATATATATATATATATTTATATATATATATATATATATATTATACAAATACATACACACACAGGGAAATACACAAACATATATAAATACTTATACAGTCATGTATACATGCATGCATATATACATACATACACACACACACACAGATATGCAAACATAAATATGCATACATCTATATGCATAAATGTATATGTGCACAAACACATGCATAAACTACACATACATTTACACAAACACACACACACATACATATATATTTTGCTTACTTGCTTTTTTTATACACACACACACATTTCAAACATTATATATAACCTCTTGACTATCAAGAAGTGATCACACCACAAACTCTCTTCCTTTCAGATGCAGAAAACGAACATCAAAGAACCCAGACAATCCACCACTGGAAACTTTCCTATTCCTGTTAGGTTAAAAATTTTCACAACCATCCAAGATAGCATAATGGACGGTAAGTCTCAGATAGATTGTGAGCATCTGCTGAAGTTCACTGCGTCCAAACTCCTGGATATCAATGTGAAATTGTTGTACAGAAATAACAAGCAGCACTAATCATGCATATACATAAACAGGCATATGTGTACACACACACATGCATGCACTATTCCTGGCAAGACCACTCACAAGTAGGAGTGGCTGCGTGGTAAGTAGCTTGCTTACGAACCACATGGTTCCAGTTCAGTCCACTAAGTGGCACCTTGGGCAAGTGTCTTCTCGGGCCGACCAAAGCCTTGTGAGTGGATTTGGTAGATGGAAACTGAAAGAAGCCCATCGTATATATGTATATATATATATGTGTGTGTGTGTGTGTGTGTGTGTGTATGTTTGTGTGTCTGTGTGTGTGTCCCCAACATCGCTTGAAAACCGATGCTGGTGTGTTTACATCCCTGTAACTTACCAGTTCGGCAAAAGAGTAAGAACTAGGCTTACAAAGAATAAGTCCTGGGGTTGATTTGCCTGACTAAAGGCGGTGCTCCAGCATGGTCAAAGTCAAATGACTGAAACAAGTAAAAGAGTAAGTACATTTTGAGCACCTTGTCTAACCATGCCGTTTTATACATTACACATACATATAGTAATGTGTGTGTGTGTGTGTGTGTGTGTGTGTGTGTGCGTGCGTGTGTGTGTGTTTGTGTGTGTGTGTGTGTCTAAGTATATGGCATAATGACCAATGTTTTAGCATCAGTGCTTTCCTTGTTAGCATGGAATAAATGTGTCTGTCATAAATGTAAATTCTCATCTGTCTTATCCTTCTGCTGTCTCGCAACTTCCGTCCTCCAGCATCCTGACACCCGACCCTCCCTCCTCTCTATGTTTACTTCAGTCTTCCTTTTCCATAGGCATCTTTCACTAATGCCACACATCTCCCCTTCATCCATCATCTATCACCTTTTATGTTCAACTTCACTCAGCACCCTTATAGTCTGAATTTTATGCAGACCAATATTACAAAGTCCGAGATGCAGCACGGACTTTGTCAGTGAACAGGTCGCGGATTTTAGTGACGAAAATATTTTGACAAATTAAACTTCAATATTACATACCTAGTAATTAATTCTGGCCTCGTTTTCCCTCCAGTTTCTACAAAACTGTCACATTCAGTGGTTACATTTCACTAAAAGAATTCTATTTTCCCCATCAACAACAACAGATTTGATAATAATGTATATTTACTTTTTGATTCCTTCATTATTAATTGAGCAAGTATAACGAAGCATCATGCTTTGGCGATGAGCTCTGAATAAAACCAGAACATGTCTAGACTTGTCTCTTGTATAGAAGAGAAAAATAAAAATGATATTATAGATTAGCTAATATATTTTCATCTCCCTCACTGTGCATTTATTTGTAGTTGACCTTTTAATGTTCCTTGTATTACATATATTGAATTACCTTTATTTACTACAGTTTGCATTTTAGATGGAGAGAGAGCACCTTTTTGCCAACTGAAGTAAACACACCCAGGGTATCTTTCCCTCCATTTTCACTCTTGTAACTATATTTTTTACTACAACCACACCTAGCAGTAATTACATCACCTACCAAATAGAAACTATTAAAAAGTATCTTGTGAGCCATTTAGAAATAGTGACAATATATACATACATGTATATATCCATATACACAGACACAAAAACATAGATGTATGCAAATGTATATTAACATATAGACATAAACAGACAGACACACACACACACACACACACACACATTAATATATATATCTGCACACATAGCTAAAGACACATATACATTTACACACACATATAAATATAAATAGAGCTTACAATCAAAGTAAAACCAAATTCTAGTACTAAATGACTTAGCAAAGATCTCTATAGAGGTAAAAGAAAAAAAAAAAAATCTAGAGAATTGACATAGGGGAGCACATCCTCACTAACATTGCTTAATGATTGTTATAAAATATGTTTCAAACACAGAAGTACATGTAAAAAGCACCCAGTACACTCTGCAAAGTGGTTGGTATTAGGATGGGTATCCAGCTTTAGATACCATGCCAAAACAGACAAGTGGAGCCTAGCATATCCCTTTGGCTTACCAATTCCTGTCAAACCATTCAACCCATACCAGCATGGAAAACAGACATTAAATCATGATGGTGATGATGAGCCCCTGGCATATATCTGAACTTTAATGGCAAAATCAGAACCACAGTCACCCGAAGAGATTTCATTTCTGACTGTATAAACTCCAGTTTAATGCAATTCTCACCACATCTTTTTATATTATTGAAAGCCACAGACTGTACATACAAAGAAAGCTAATTTGGGTGACTGAAACACTCCTACATGAATATCAACCAGTCAAAAGTGTTCCAAATCACTATCATCCGTAACAGAGATATCATGGAGACTGTCCTCATTTTAATTACTACAGAAGATTGATTAATTCTTTTGTGACAGTGTTTCTGTTGCAACACAGTGGTTTTGTTTCAATTAATTTTGAAGATAATGAAGAAATTAATGAAATAATTTTGTCATCAGTGAGTTGGTATTTCAAGCATGAAGTAACATGAAATTTTGATGGAAGATTTTAGATCACTTTAACTCTTTAGCATTTAAACTGACCATATCCAGCCCAAATATTCTACCCGCTTTATATTCAAACCAGCCAGATCTAGCCTCTCACACATAACCTACAATGTCATTCTAAAATTAAACAATTTCATCATCAAAATTAGGAAGTTATGAGATAAAGCATGATTAATTAAAACCAATGTGAATAAATAAGCATTACATTTGACAGAGTAATTTGAATGATAAAGGGTCAAAAACAGGAAGTTTATATCGTAGAACCAGGAGCAGTTCCAAACAGTTGGTATCAAAAGGATTAACCCAAACTGAGCTGACCATGTGTCCTACATGTTGAATAATTTATTGATACAACAAATCTTGGAATGACAAATCTTTCTGTAAAAACCATGCCAAAACTGACTTCACCTGTGCTGGTGCCATGTAAAAAGCACTAAGTCCAATCAGCAGGGCTGTTAGCATTAGGAAGGGCATCCAGCTGTAAATGCCATACAAAAACAGATATCATAGCCTGGTGCATTCTTCCACCTGGCCGGCTTCTGGCAAACCATCCAACCCATGCCAGCATGGAAGATGGTCGTTAAATGATGATGATGATATTAATGTTCCAGTAGGGGAACTGGAAATTCATTCTAAAGATTCCTTGAAAATACCCCCACCTCTTAAATTTTTACACCAACATCAAACTGCGTGGAACCCAATTGGATTGCTTGAACCTGGTGAGTCACAGTTTTCCATCCACCACACTTTGAAGGATCTGCAAATATTATGGGTGATGGCCCTTCAACTTGTGACTAAGGCATAAGAAAAAGGAATAAAATATGAAAAATTCATTGAATTTCATTATTTGTGGAATTCTGAACACACAAATGGAACCAGAGCTGCTGAGGGAGAAGGAGTGGGGTGAGGCGGGGCGTGTGGGTTGGGGTAGAATGTGCTTAAACTACAAACAGAAATAATTGTCAATAAGGAGGGAGTCTGCTGAAACATTAAAAATCAATCATGCATAAAAAAGGCCAGACACAAAGCTATGGGGACAGGAAGATAAGAGACAGTGGCGGTGAGGGGGGTACAACAAGTTGTTGTAGTAGTAGAAGTAGTAGTAGTAACACGAGGAGGATGAGGAGGCAGAAGAACAACAAACACAACACAAAAACAAAAACTTGAAAACCAAGACAGAAGGAAGAGCTATCTCCAAGCTTGACATTAAAAGTAAGTAAAAAAAAAGAAAAAGAAAAAAGAAAAACAAAGGAAACAAAATGGTGTCTATGATCGTCTGGCAACCATTGGTACAAACTGATACATTAGCTCAAATGTAGAGATCAATAGAGTAGTCAGATTAAAACAGATCAAATATTGGTTCAGAATATCTGATATCAGTGGTTAAATACCTATATATTGATTCACTTATCAAAAGTGAGCTGCATAGATTGAAGAAATGGGAAATGGGGATGGTACTCAAGGTGAGCCAAATACGCTAATTCTTGAGTATGTGAGTGTGTCTGCCGGTGTCTCTACACGTGTTTATGCATGTGCAAGCATGCATGCATGCATATGTATGAACACATGTGTGCATGGATGCAAATGCATGTTTACTCTTTTACTGCTTTACTCGTTTCAGTCATTTGACTGTGGCCATGCTGGAGCACCGCCTTTTAGTCGAGCAAATCGACCCCAGGACTTATTCTTTGTAAGCCTAGTACTTATTCTATCGGTCTCTTTTGCCAAATCGCTAAGTTACGGGGGATGTAAACACACCAGCATCAAGTGACGTTGGGGGAACAAACATATACACACACATACATACATATTTATATATATATATATAATATATATATATATATAACGGGAAGCTTTATGAAAATAAACAAAAGACGAAGGCAGGTGGAAAACAAACGAACAATTGTATTAGTATGGCGCTCAGGAAATATAAATAAAACAAGTCTTTAACGTTTCGAGCCTACGCTCTTCAACAGAAAGATACACAGAGAGAGAAAAACACAGAAAGAAGGATATATATATATATATATATATATATATATATATATATGTATTCAAGATTAATCTGCTGAAATTGCGAGGATGATCCAGTTCTTGACTGAGGATAAGATGAAATACTACTAAGCATTTTGCCTGGCATGGTAACAATTTTACCAGCTCGCCACCTTAATAATAATAATAATAATAATAATAATAATAATAATAATAGTCATAATAAGGTGCCTTGTGGTAGTACTGAAGCCAGAACTTCTTAGCACACAGCTGCACCTGCACATGTGCTTCTATACAAGACACAGTGAATATGGATGGACACACACACACATATATATCTTATGAAAGAGGAGGTATTAGAATTTTGGATAATTATTTATTTAACACTTTCATCTCATTTCAGAGAATCATAAAGAATGAGTGCATGTGTGTGTGTATTATATATACACACACATTCACCCATACACACTTGAGATGGCCACATCAGTTAATATATTCTACTTAGAAAAGTATGAAAAGAAGAGAAAGAGAGAAGGGGAGAGTAAGGTGAACAATGTAGAGAGGGAGCAGAAAGCAAAGGTGTTAAATAGAAGAAAGGGGACAGAGGGAATAAAATAGAAATAAAGGCGTAAAGAAGGATTAAAATGTGGGAGTAAAAGAGGATGTAAACAATGACAGAGGAGTCAAAAGGTTGGTGGTTCATAGCCTTCCACTGGTATTATTCTGTATCTGGGACAAATTGGTCCTTGTTAATGGATATTACAAGTTTCTTTGAGATACCACTGTAGTAGTGGCAGCACTGTCACACTGCTGAGAGTTTCTTTGGTTGGTTTCTAGAGGTGGGTTTAATTTTTCTCTATAAATGTGGTGGTGGACAGATTGAAGGAAGATGTGAGCCAGAATGATGAGATTATGGAAATTAATGAGAATGTCAATTCTTTGACTTGTCTAGCTTCTTTGGCATCCATCTGGAAAATAGGTCTGAAATATTCTATAGAGGAAAGAATGAGGGAGAGAGAGAGAGAGAATAAAAGGGGGAATGTAAAAGACAAAAAGAGAAAGGAAGAGGGAGAGAAAAAATGTAAGTGGGAGAGAAGGAGAGTAAGAAGGAAAGGAGGAATGTAAAGGAAGAAAAGATGAGTAAGAGCAAAGACAAAAATATGGGGGGAGAGGGCAGGACTGCAGGTGTTTTGAGCAGAAGCAAGAAGTGAGAATGAATCATAAGAATGACTGGACATAGCTGACTAATATTGGGGGTGAAGGGGAAAGAGGTGATGGGAAGCCATTTAGGCAGGAGGCTGGGTCAGCCTTTGGATAATAATAGGTCCCTATTCAGTGATTCAATAATGAAGGAGGTCTTTGATACCTGCCAATACTTTTGGGACATTGTTTGTTTGTTTGATAAGGTCTAGTTCACAGCCTAGATCAAACCAGCCTGCCACCTTCTCCTGGAATGAAGGAGGTCTGTAAACATTGCCAGAGTTTGACTCAAAATTAGAAGTTATTAATTTCTTGTTAATCTGATAATGCTTAGCTTCCTCGGTTTTATACTTGCTAGTGGGACCTAATCACAATGAAGCAGACTGAGCTGTTAAAAGGTGAACACCTTGGCCATAATCACAGCATGGCGCTGGTGATTGGATGATGGGAATTAATAGTTCATTCTTCCCTTGGGTGTCCACTATCACATTTGGGAAGTGTGTGTGTGTGTGAATGAATGTATCTTTGTGTGTACATACACAAAGAGTTTTCTTTGAGAATTAGAGGACATTTTAGCATAAAACTTCCTTGTTGAATAATGCATTTTAATAATAATAATAATAATAATAATAATAATGGTTTCAAATTTTGCCACAAGGGCAGCAGTTTTGGGGGAGGGGATGAATCAATTATATCGAACCCAGTGTTCAACTTGTACTTATTTTATTGACTCTGAAAAGATGAAAGGTAAAGTCAACCTCAGTGGAATTTGAACTGAGAATGTAGTGATGGGCAAAATACAGCTTAGCATTTCGAGCAGCATGCTAACGATTCTACCAGCTTGCCACCTTAATAATAATAATAATAGTGCTTTCTACTATATGCATAAGGCCTGAAATTTTTTTTTGGGGGGGGGACTAGTCGATTACATTGACCCCAATGTTTCATTGGTACTTAATTTATTGACCCCGAAAGAATAAAAGGCAAAGATACCTTAGCGGAATTTGAACTCAGAACAAAGACAGATGAACAATAATAATAATAACAATAATAATAATAACCTTCCTGCAATAGGCACAAGGCCTGAAAATTTTGGTGGGATGGGTTACACAAATTTCAATGACCCCCATTGCTCGGCTGATACCTATTTTATCATCCTCAAAAGGATGAAAGGCAAATTTCAGGAAGCATGGAATTTTTAAAGATATAGAATTCTGACAGCTAACAACTAATTCAGGTAGTTTATACCATGCTATTGACGATTCTGAGTGCTAAAAGTTATTTCTGAAAGTCTTGGGTGCTGTTCTGTTTCTTAATTTTATAAGCACATTTATGGGTGGCAGAAATTGTGAATTCCCAAATGTGGTCGATGTTGTTCATACCCACTGTCTGGCACCTTGGGTAATTGTACTCTATAGCCCCAGGCCGATCAAGGCCATATGAGTGGATTTGATAGATGGAAACTGAAAGAAGCCTATCATGCATATGTGTGTGTGTGTGTGCATTTGTTCCTTTCCACCACATGACAACTGGTGTTGGTATGTTTACATCCCCATAGCTTAGTGGTTTGGCAAAAGAGACCAATAGAATAAGTACCAGGTTTTAAAAAATAATAAGTACAGGGGTTGATTCTTTTGACTGAAAATTCATCAAGGCAGGGCCCCAGCATGGCTGCAGTCTAATGACTGAAACAAGTAAAAAATAAAAGATAAACATTTATTTTTCATACTAAGAGGGGTTGAGTGTGTTTGCAAATGTACAGATGTGCGCAGCATACACAACTCATCCAGTTTCGAAGAACCTTTCAAAATGTGATTGATTCCTCTTTACTTCTGTCACTTCATCAATCCCAGTGTGTGTGTGTGTGTGGTTGAGTGTGTGACAGGTTTCTCCTTAAATGTAGATAGTATGTTATATCTTGTAAACACACGCATACATATCCATACAGTACCAAATGATATAAAAAAAAAGAAAAAAAGGTTGAAGTAAAGAGAAGTAACTCATGCAGAAGAATTGGTGAGTTACTATAAATCAGAGACAGAAAAAAAAAAGTAATGTTCTAAAATTAGAACATCTTATCTCACAGACTGATACAAATAATAAACAAATAAAGAAAAATGTTATTTCTTACATAAGTAAGACAAATTCCAATATATTATTTCAGCCAGGGATGAAAGAAATCAGGAGGTTGCGGAGTTCATGCGTTTTCTATCTTTCTTTTCATCTCTTTACGAAACTTGTAAAGCTGCGTGTGTACCACAAGAAGACTGCTTAAAGAAATCTGCCTGATTTGTTTCACAGAGTTTAGATGAAGGCAACAGTAGTTGTCTCCCTTCAACATTGCTGAGTAAGCATGATTTCTCTCGTTTGCCCAAGTACACAAATTAGTAGTAGTAGTACTATATTGAATACCCCCCCCCCCCCACTACCCACACACCTGCTCTTCTTTTAAACCCTTGTACATGACTGACATTTCATCTATTGCTATCCTGAAGGGATGAAAGATAAAGTCAACCCTTTCAAGATTTCGACAAAATGTAAAGCGCCATGATTATATTCTGCAAGACAATTAATTTTACACTTCTATCTACGCTACTACACTGCCCTTCAAAAGAGTAGAGGGCGAGGGCATAGGAAATTCACTTGACACCGGTCGACCCCAGTATTATTTGAACTTAGGATGTAGAGATTCATAACTAACACCCAAGACATTTAACTAGACATCCAACCAGTTCGTTTGTACCCCTTCGTTTCTATCTAACCATTTCTCACATTTGCACAAGACTATGACAAACAAGCCAACAAGGGAACCTGTACATGATCACTCAATCTACTAGAAATAGCAGTAAAATCTCTTCCAAATCTCATCCATTTTTAAGTGTGTGTGTATACGTAAAGATGGGATGACCACATCTAACGCATGACCCAAGATTTTAAGGAAGGATTGTCTAATCAACTCACTTCAGTTCATTACTAGTTCTTGTTTAATTAGTGGCAAGCTGACAGAAT
Organism: Octopus sinensis; assembly: GCF_006345805.1. NCBI lineage: Eukaryota > Metazoa > Mollusca > Cephalopoda > Octopoda > Octopodidae > Octopus > Octopus sinensis. The sequence continues at coordinate 34,914,843 of NC_043010.1, forward strand.
CATTGTCACACTGGGCAAAATGCTTAGCAGCATTTCTTCCAACTTAACATTCTGAATTCAAATGCCACCAGAATCAACTTTGCCTTTCATTCATTTGGAGGTCGATAAAATAAGTCCCAGTTGAGTACTGGGGTTGATGTAATCAATTTATCCCTACCCCCAACATTGCTGACCCTTAGCAAAACCATTGAAACCAATATTTAATTGACCATGGCTGAGAAGCAAAGATAACCTATAGGTATTTGAAAGTAGAATACATACTCTATTTGATTGCATGCAAGTCATACTGGCATATTAGATGAATCCTAATTCGAGTAGTACATATTCAGGAAGAAAGAGTTTAGTGCATTAAAGCATGTAATATAAGGCCAACTTATATCAACTGAGCCCCTTCCCTGAAATTGCTGGCCTTGTGCCAAATCCTGAAACCAATACAGGCCCGACTCCACACATAGGACCTGGGGTGATTTTTTTCAGACTTTTTTTGGGAAACAAAGTTCACCTTATATACCATCAAATATGGTAGTTTGCTATTTCCTAACACAGAACCACTTGGTAATCAATCATGTATAGTGATTGAAAATATACATGGTGTCAACCAGAACTGTGAAGCCTCCCATCTCTACTTTGGGTGGTAGAATGTTATAATAAATACAAGGCAACAACCATTAGCAAACTAATGCACCTAATGAATCAAAGACCTCAGATTTACAATTGCCCTCCATACACGTAATATTCGTGAGAAAATCATTAATGTCACATAATACCATTTTTCCAGATCTTTAATAAATTTGAAGCACAGAAACAGGAGTGGGATCATAGTTAATGTGCTGATTAGATAAATATTTGCAAGTGTATAGAAGTTGAAGATTATTGTTACAAGGGGCTGCTGAAAAGTACCTCTTTTGGGTAAAAGAAAATACAAGAGGGTCAGTTAATTATGATTTTATTCAACATATTCTTGTCTCAGATCCACACACTTATTGTAGCAGCCCTTCAGTTTTTCTAAGCCTTGTAAAAGAACTTGGAAGGTCGGGCTTCCAACCGGGCCTTTCATGATACCCTTAAAGCCAGGAACTTTTCAGTACCCCCTCATAGTTTATGTTGTACAGGTCTATGACACAGAGGTGGATGGTCAAAAAAAAATTTGGCCAGTGTCCCTAGCTATGTATTTGTCTTGTTTTTTTTATTGTAGAGTTTGAGGTTCTTAATTTACAGTTTGAAATATATTAGTTCCCTACCTCTGCACCTATTTTAAAGGCAATTTTAAGTTTATCGAAAAAAGTTTGTAAGTAACATTGAATTGGTGAAACAGCTATATAGTAGCTGCTTCTTTGGTTTTAATCTTCCCTATTCAAAAGACAAGAAATTTGATAAGCAAGATTTGGCTAATATATTGAATTAAACACCAGTGCGGACTCCCCATCACTGTTATATGTTGTTTCCATTTTTAGAACAGTAAGAATAGTGTTAAAAAGAGACTTAACTGCTATGATGAATATATTAAGAAACTATATTGAAGCTCTTGTGGGTGATTTGATTTCTACATTGAATATATTAAGAAACTACGTAGTACTTACTGCACTCTCTTGTGTAGATATCACTTTTAAGAGAGTTTGTTGGCAGCTACATTAAGATCAAATGACAATACATAAGATCCCTTGCTAACTAATGTAACCCCAAGGATATGCTTATTCAGGTTGTACTATTAATATAGACATACAATATTTTACATTTTCTACACTTCTCAGAAATACTGCGTCACAGTTATTTTAACATGGCATATTTTACAAAACTATTTTCAAACTTACTCTGTTGAAACATCCTGTACACTGTTTTAAATACCCATTACATTCCTCTTATAAAATGAAGGACAAAATAAATGAGTGCATTCAAAGCATACTGCTAATCCATTTATATACTACTGTCTGGCACCTTGGATCATAGCCCTCATCATTGTTTAATGTCTGCTTTCCATGCTAGCATGGGTTGGACGATTTGACTGAGGACTGGCGAACCAGATGGCTGCACCAGGCTCCAGTCTGATCTGGCAGAGTTTCTACAGCTGGATGCCCTTAATGCCAACCACTCAGAGAGTGTAGTGGGTGCTTTTACGTGCTACCGGCACGAGGGCCAGTCAAGCGGTACTGGCAATGGCCATGCTCAAATGGTGTTTTTTACATGCCACCTGCACAGGAGTCAGTCCAGCGGCACTGGCAACGACCTCACTTGAATGGTTTTTCATGTGCCACCAGCACAAGTGCAAGTAAGGCGATGCTGGAAACGATCACGCTCAAATGGTGCTTTTTACATGCTACCGGCACAGAAGCCAGTTTGCTGTTCTGGCAATGATCACGCTTGGATGGTGCTCTTAGTGCTCCACTAGCATGGATGCCAGTCATCAAATTTGATTCTGAGCAAATTCTTGCGAATGCTTCTGGTAGACAGAAACTGAAAGAAAGCCCATGTGTACGTATACATACATGCACACACACATACATACTCACATATATATATACACACAGACATACATACACATACATACATGTGTGCGTGTGTGTGTGAGGGGGTTACACATACACACAGACATATTATACACACACATACATACATGTGTGTGTGTGTGTTACTGTTTCCTTGCTTTGCATGATAATTCTAAACAAGTGTCATTGTCAGGCAAGTAATCTTCTTCATTTCCAGTCTTCAATAAAAACGTGTCTTGTCATGGGGAAATATTACCTTATTTGCAATCAGGTGAGGGTTTGCAACAGGAAGGGCATCTGGCCATAGAAAATTGATAAATCTGCCTTAATATGTGACCATATAAAAGTGAACATAAAAAAGAACAAAAAAAAAAGAACAAAAAAAAAAGAAGAATTATGATGATTGCTGAATACTCTGTCTTCGATTTCACTTCTTCCATATTTCAAAAAATGTGACAACAACATTTTCAGTGAAAGGGGTCAACTGTCTCAATGAAAGAAAAATATAAGAACTTGGGAATTGAAACTGCACTGCATAGACAGGCTCTCTTGGATTTTAATATTATTATATATTATAGCTACTATAAACTTACTAAATATTCTTTTCTATTCTAGACACAAGGCCCAACATTTTTGGGGAAGGGGTCAGTCAATTAGATTAACCCCAGTACACAACTGGTATTTAATTTATGAACCCTGAAAGGATGAAAGGCAAAGCTGACCTTAAAACTTACTTTATATTACAATGTAAATAGATTTCATAAAACACTAAGTTTACTTTATCATAATGTTTGATCTTCTTCTGTTTCAGAAACTTGTATCTTGATGAAATGTGTGTCAATAATACAATAATATACCATGCAAGACAGCAAATAAAGACACTATATAGTCACACAAACTTCTAGAAATAGCAGCCTATTTTCCCTTTAATTACAATGTGTCTGTCTTTTAAAACTAAGGACACACTGGAATAATGAACTTCCTGACATAAAAAAAAAGACAAGATGATCAGGAATGGAATGTTCTTGATCATAGGTATAATCGAGCAGAGCCACCTGGGAGCCAAACAGCAACAACAACAACAACAACTGTGCAAGAAGTGATAATTCTATCAACAAGAATTTTAAAAAAACACCTTAAGTTACCAATAATCCACAGCTCTGCCTTGTCACTAATTCAATCCTATCAAAATAAACCAGTAACAAAAAAAAACCCCTCAAAAAAACAATTATATTATTCAAGACTCTGCCAAGATGTTTTTGTGCATTCTCATATAACAGCAATCTGATTTTGGAACAAACAACCCTTTGGGTGTTTTTTTAAGGAATCCCCTATAGTATACATATTCTGAAGTTGCACTAACTCTGCTGAGTTATTCTCACTGAAAAAATATCTCCACAATCTTAACTACTGTGTTATGTTTACTTTCATATTTTTCAAAACATGTATTTTTCTCACTTTCATTTGCTTTTCGTTTTTTTTTCCTTCATATTGCTATGGATGTTATCAAGACAATGATGATGATTATATTCATTATCATCATCGTCGTCATCAATAATAACAATAATGATAATCTTTGATTTAGGCACAATGCCAGGAATTTTTAGGGAGTGAGCGTTAATCGACACCATCAACACCGGTACTTGAATGATGCTTTATTTTACTGACCCTGAAAGGATGAAAGGTAAAGTCAACCTTACTGTAATTTGATCTCAAAGTACTGCTGTGCATGTTTTCCATTAAAATTCTTTGCTAACCTTAAACATCCTTGTTAAATCTGAACATCCATGTTAACCCAATACGACCTTGTTAACCCTAAATACTCACATGCATATCTTTCAGGGAACCTTCTTGTTCACCTTGAACATTTACATTAACCTCAAACAATCCTTATTAACCTTCAATAATAAGATGTACTAAATTCTTGTTAATTGACTCGAACCCCCTCCTCAAAAGTACTGGCCTTGTGCCATAATTAGTAAGAAGTACTATTATGATTATGATGATGATTCTTTTATTCGTTTACTCATCTTTACTTGTTCCAGTCATTAGACTGCGGCCATGCTGGGGCAACAACTTGAAAAATTTTAGTTGACTGAATCAATCCAAGTGCTTATTTTTAAGCCTTGTACTATTTTAGTTTTGCCAAACTACTAAATTAAGGGAACATAAACCCCAACACCAGTTGTCAAGCAGTTATGAGGGACAAACCTAGACACACACACACACACAAAGACAGACATATACAATGGGCTTCTTTCAGTTTCCATCTATCAACTCCACTCACAAGGTTTTGATCAACCGAAGACTATAGTACAAGACACTTGCCCAAGATGCCACACACTAAGACTGAACCCAGAACTACATGGATAGGAAGCAAACTTCTTACCACCAAGCCACACCTGATGATTTTATTTTTTATTTGCATCAGGATGAAGGGGTTTATAACTTTGCACATTCTATGAAGTATAACATGACTGGTGGTTATTTTATTTACTCTGGCAGAGGAAAAGTCAAGTCATTCATATACAGAGACAAAGAGAGACAATGAAATATTGTAAAACATTTAATCTGGTGGGCTACTGTTTCTACCACTCTATGAAATAATATCTGACCCAACAAAACTAGGGTGGAATCTCTGACTTGTAGAGGGGAGCACATTATATAGCTTGTTGACTGACCATATCAACCAAATCTTTCTTAGTCACATTCATCATCATTGTGTTAACATCCACTTTTCCATGCTTTCATGCTTTGGATGAAGTTTAGTGAGGCAAATTTTCTTACTGTTGCCAAATCTTACTTGTTTCTCAACAAGGTAATATTTCCACATGGACAGACATGTTTTCACAAATTATTGGAAATGAATAACATTCATTTACTACATTACATGATATCAAGACTAGGAGACAAACGCATATACACACACACACATATTCACTCACTCTCACTCACACATACACCATCATCATCATCGTCATCATCATTTGGCATCCATTTTCCATGCTGGTATAGGTTAGACAGTTTGATTGGAACTGGTAAGCTGGAGCGCTGCACCAGGCTTTAGTCTGTTTTGGTTTAGTTTCAACAGCTGTCGATGTGTGTGTGTGTGTGCTAGTGGAACATAAAAAGCACCCACTAAACTCTCAGAGTGGTTGGCGTTAGGGAGGGCATCAAGCTGTAGAAACAGCGACAAATCAGATTGAAACCTGGTGCAGCTCCCCAGTTTACCAGTTTTCAGTCAAACTGTCCAACCCATGCCAGCATGGAAAAAAGACATTAAATGATGATGATGATGATGATGATATATATCTGTGTGTGTATATATATATATATATATATATATATATACACACCAATGGGCTTCTTTCACTTTTCCTCAACCAACTTTAGTAAAAAAAAATCACCTGCCCTAGGTGCCACATAGTAAGACTGAACTCAGAATGTTAGACCATTTAAAAAAAGAGGAAGGATATTGAATAATATGATCCTATATACACTATGTCTGGGGAACCAAATAAGAAACTGGAAAATCACAGCTGGAATGATTTTCCATATTAGTCTCCCGATCAGGGGTAATCTAGGGGTTAAACAATAACAACAATTACAACTGGGCCCAAAGCACATTTGGCATAACACTTCTTCCATAAATTGAGCAGATGAAGAATATTAACACAAGAGAACACAGGATGTATCTGAATATCTGAGACAGATGGAATCCATTTGAATACTGCAGTAGAAAAAACAACTTGGAAAGCAATGATGATGATGATTAAGACAGTGTTTGTTATATGTTATTTAGCCTAAGGTCTGCTCTGATCAAATAGTCAAGCCATAACCATCTTATACTTTTAGGGGCCTATGTAAGACTACATTACCCAATGTGCACTTTCTTTATTTAAGATGGTATGGTATTATTTGAATGAAATTACGGTAATAAGTCCTGGGGTCGATTTGCTCGACTAAAGGCAGTGCTCCAGCATGGCCACAGTCAAATGACTGAAAAGAGTAAAAGAGTAAAGGAGTATACTATTCCTAGCAGACTAAATGAGCAAGAAGAGGTTCCCTTGCAAGCTCAATTATGATTAATGATAATGGTGCTGATAATGATAATGTTGATAATGATGATGGTGATGAGTTTGATGATGAGGATTATAGTGACTGCAGATGATGATGATGATCATGATCATCATGGCAATGTTGGAAAAGCCTTTGTTTTTCTTTTTTTTTTTCTAAAATTTTAATTACCATCTGATGATATTCTAAGTATATGAGGTTGTTAATGTCAGAAACCATATTTAACAAATGTTGGTCAATATATATATATACATATATATATATATATATATAAAATGTAAACACAAGGATGTGTAATAAGTAAGCACCCGCTCACTCCATTCTAACACACAAACACCCCATTTTAACAAAGAGATTTGTAGCTTGGTTCTTTTCAATGAGTTTTATTATTACATTTTGAATTCGTATTGTATTTTACAATTGCATATGGCTTAGAGAGAGAAAGAGAGAGAGAGAGAGAGTGTGTGTATGTGTGTATATATGTATACATATATATATATATGTGTATATATATATATATATATATATATATATATATATATATATATAATATATATATGTAGGTCAGATTTTATAAATGCAGATTTGCTTTGAATAAGTAGAATGCTGTTCAACCATAAAAAAGTGTTTGTCGCATTCCGAACACAATGGTTTCTAGGCAGTGCACCACAAAAACAATAAAAACCACATATATTTTAAAATGGGAAAAACAAATTGAAATTCTTACATATTGAAGTTTTGATAATTATAACAATTATGATTCATTTATTGAATAATTAATTAATTAAGTACTTAATTTTCTTTTATTTATATCATTTATTTTTTTATAAATACTCTGGCGCTTAGAATGAATGTATCATTTCCTTGTGTGATGTAAGAGGGTGACTAAAAGTTTTGGCATCAGAAAGGGCCTTCAAAATGTCCAGCTCAACCAATGCCAGCATGGAAAAGTCTGTATGGAAACAAAATAATGAACCAAACATATCGCTTTTACTTGTTTTCAGTCATTTGACTGTGGCCATGCTGGAGCACCACCTTTAATCGAGCAACTCGACCCCAGGACTTATTCTTTATAAGCCCAGTACTTATTCTATCGGTCTCTTTTTGCCGAACTGCTATGTGACGGGGACATAAACACACCAGCATCGGTTGTCAAGCGATGTTGGATGGGACAAACACAGACACAAACACACATGCACATACACACACACACACACATACATATATATATATACATATATACGACGGGCTTCTTTCAGTTTCCGTCTACCAAATCCACTCACAAGGCTTTGGTCGGCCCGAGGCTATAGTAGAAGACACTTGCCCAAGGTGCCACGCAGTGGGACTGAACCCGGAACCATGTGGTTGGTAAACAAGCTACTTACCACACAGACCAGATGTTGTTATACATCACTGGTCATAATGTGCTTCACATTGTTTTAGCCTTTGATTCATTCCACCTCACTGGGTAGGCTAGCAGACCAACATTCCTCCTGATTGGAAAACTATTCCATTGCAGCTGTGTGGACTGAAATGAAGTGTTTTGCTCAAGAACACAATGCACCACTCAGTCTGGGAATCGAACCCACAATCTAGCAATCATGAGTGTAACATTCTAACCCCTAGGCCATGTGCCTTCACAAAATATATAAATACCCTACCAGAATTCATTTTTTGACTTCATGTACAATGTGTATTGAAATATTCTTATTTGATTTAAAACGCATCATCATTGAAACTGTTTAGGAACCATTGGTCTAAACAGTTCATCTCATTAGTACAGATACACATAATTATGCAGACACATAGATATTCAATACATTTATCATTTTTTTTTTCTTTTCTCAATATTTTGCTATTTTTACACTGAAAAGACTGAGTAATGGGTATAAGAAAAGTGTAGGGTGTAAGTTTCTCACCAAATGGAAGAATAAAATTCATTTGACCATACCTGAAATGAAAGGCATAATAATAATAATAATAATAATAATAATAATAACAATAATAATAATAACAATAATAACAATAACAAGATCAAAGAGAAAGAAGAAGAAAAACTGAACAATTACAACAATTTGAAGTGGAAAATATGAATGTTGAGGTCAATGAGGAGAATAGACATGATACCAATAGTAACTGGCACATTTGGAAGTATCAGCACACAACTACCAACATGGCTCAAAAAGATTGGTACAAATGTAAGGATAGAACACCTATGAAAATCAGCATTGCTCCGAACTGCAAGAATTCTTCACAGGGTACTTAAATCATCACCAGTAAACAAGTGTCACCTTAGTCTGCTAACTGTGAACAGCTGACACTTTCCATCATACCCAGCAAAATAAGCTGAGAGTTTTCATCAAATACTACTACTACTACTACTACTACTACTATTACTACTACTACTACTACTTATAATAATAATAATAATCAGTTTTATTAGATTTATTACAGAAATGGCAACATCCCTGTAGGCAAGCATGTAACATATGAACCATACCTGTCTTCTTGCCTGTTTCAGAATTAAATAATTGGTCCATCCATGCCTTGATATGCTCAATCCTTATTGAGAGAGTGCACATCCTGCCACACATCAGCCAGGGCTCTCACCAATTCCACATTCAAGGGAAGATGGAAATTTTGTTGTATCTTGGAAGAGTCGTAAGGCCAATAATAATGACACATGCACAGGTTCAATTCCACTTCTTCATTGCTAGTCAGTTGGTTAAATATTTAACCAACTAATTAATCAATCCTTTGTTTAAGTTCTTTCATTGCTTGTGTGTAGGTTATTATTATTGGTATTATTGGTGTAATTTATCTCCTAGGATACAACAAAATTTGTTTCAACACAAATTCACATCAAGAATCTTCCAAACCAAATACAAAAATGAAGCATATAGAAACTCCACTCTTTTTTTGAAAAGCAAATAAATGCCATTTTCCTCTTGCCCTTTCTTAGGTAAATTCCTCAGGCAAAGAAGCACTCCTTTCTGTGACATGATACTGCCACATTTTTTTTCTTTTTAACTAGAGCTGATTCGTGTCTATCACCTTTTTTGAGCTTGCAGAGTAATATATCAGCCAGAAATAGCAGCTGGATCTAAATTCAAATCAATGCTATCATTTTTCAAGGGGGAAAAAAAACTGCATTGTATGTTACAGTCTGAAAAAGAATGGAATGATCATAACTAAAATGAGAACTGATATGGGGCCATAACAACAACAATGGAAAACTCATCAGCTTTATAATATAGTCACTTGCAACAGAAGTGAGTTGTTTCTGTTATATGGTACTTATTTACTGCTCCTGGCTAATTGTCTGGTACCCTGTTTATGGGAACAATGGTAAGTTCAGCTATGTGATGCCTATTTACTGCACTAAACTGATTGTCTGGTACCCTGTTTCAACCATATGGCTTCTATACACACTGCTCTCAGCTGGTTGTTTGGTACCCTATTTCTGGCATGTGGTTTCTATTTACACTGCTCTCAGCTGGTTATTTTGATGTTGTCATTGTTGATATTGTTGTTTAGCATCAGGTCAGTTCTGACTGAGCAGATTTATGATTAAAGGCATTCCAGCCAGGACCATGCCACCTTTTTTTTTTATATATGCAGTAAGAATAAGGTGTGAACCAAGGAAAAATTAGTTGCTAATTTTAGAGGGGGGAGTGTCCATGCAAAGGATTTCAGGTGGTGGTGATAATGGTGAAGGTAACAATGGCATTGGTGAGCATACATCTTCCCCCTCTCCACCACCTTAATCCTAATGACAGTAATGGACCAGTGTTAATAATAAAGCTGATGGTAATGGTGATAATGATGATATCAGTGTTGATGTTATGGCAGCAGCAGCAGCAGTAGCAGTAGTAGTAGTTGGAGGAGGAGGAGAAGGAGGTAGTGGTAGAGGGCAGTAGCAGTGGTAGTAGTTGTAGTAGTAGTAGGATGAGAAGGAGGAGGAGGAAGTGGAGGGGCAGTGGTAGTAGTAGTAGGTGGAGGAGGAGGCAGTGGAGGGGCAGTAGCAGCGGTGGTAGTAGTAGTAGGTGGAGGAGGAGGCAGTGGAGGGGCAGTAGCAGCGGTGGTAGTAGTAGTAGTAGGAGGAGGAGGTAGTGATGGAGGGGCAGTAGCAGTGGTAGTAGTAGTAGTAGTAATAGGAGGAGGAGGTAGTGGTGGAGGGGAAGTAGCAGTTGTGATGGTAGTAGTAGTAGTAGTAGGAGGAGGAGAAGGAAAGGGTGGTAGTGGTGGGGGGGGGGCGATATCACAAAACAACAACAATCTCCTCCTTCCACATGGACTATTTGTGTACACAAACATTACAATTGAGTAACATTCCACAACGACAACCATAAACGCCACTGCCATTGCCAATATTGCAACAGCCATCACTATTCCAGCTACCACCACAGCAACGGTATGGCAAAACACCACCTTTACTATCCCTACCAGCATCATAACAAACAGAACTGGACACCATCACCATAAGCTACCAGCACCACAACTACAAATGCCTCACCAGCATCACACTATCACAACCACCACCAGCACTAACACCACAACAATAATTGTGGTAATCTCGACCACAACAATTACAACCACAATTATTATTTCAAACACCATCGTCACCAATAGAACCACAAACAACACAAACACCAACCACCACCACCACCACCACCACCACCACCACAGCAAACTCCACCACCGCAAACATCAGCAGCAGCACCATAAACACCACCACCATCACTACCATTACAAACATTACTACCACAAACACCACCACAAACACTACCACCACTACCTCAAATGCTACCACCACCACCACCACCATCACAAACATCACCACCACAAACACTACCACCACCATCACAAATATTACCACCACCCCAAACACCACATCACACTTCTGACTCATTCTATGCAATGAACATTGAAGGAAGAGAATAACTGACACCTTACACCCACAAACAATTGCATGTTACCTCTCCACCACCACCACCACCACCACCACCACCACCATCATTAATAAACTTCTTCATCGCCCACTACCACCACCAACACACACATGCTGTTATCTGCATGTTTCCCCACTATAACATAACTTCCAAGTTACTTGACAATTGATGAAGAGAGATAACAAAGGATGAAAGTGACTGGAAGACACTGTGATATTTCTGGCTATGATGCTTCGGTGGCAGTGGCCGTGAAGATGGTGATGATGATGATGGTGATATTAGGAGGCACATGGCCTAGTGGTTAGAGCAGCGGACTTGCAGTCGAGGGATCGCGGGTTCGAATCTTAGACCGGGCGATGTGTGTGTTTATGAGCGAAACATCTAAGCTCCACACACCTCCGGCAGAAAGTAATGACGGACTCCTGCTGACTCTTTTTATAAGACGGCGAGCTGGCAGAAACGTTAGCACGCCAGGCGAAATGCATAGCCGTATTTCGTCTGCCGTTATGTTCTGAGTTCAAATTCCGCCGAGGTTGACTTTGCCTTTCATCCTTTCAGGGTCAATTAAATAAGTACCAGTTACACACTGGGGTCGATATAATCGACTTAATCCCTTTTTCTGTCCTTGTTTGTCCTCTCTGTGTTTAACCCCTTGTGGGTAGTAAAGAAATAGGTATTAGTGGTAGTAGTGGTGGTATTATTTTGGTTGTTGTGTTATAGTACTTGTGAAGGCACGTGGCCCAATGGTTAGAGCACCGGACTCACAAACATGAGGTAGTGAGTTCAATTCTCAAACCAGGCTGGTTGTGTTGTGTTCTTGAGCAAGACACTTTATTCCACATTGTTCCAGTTCACTCAGCTGTAGAAATGAGTTGTGACGTCACTAGTGCCAAGCTGTATTGATTTCTGCCTTTCCCTTGAACAACATCGGTGGTGTGGAGAGGGGAGACTGGTATGCCTGGCCAACTGCTGGTCTTCCATAAAAAAACCTTGCCTGGACTGGAGGAACCTTCTAGGTGCAACTTCATGACTGAAGGAAGCCTGTACACTTTAGTACTTGTACTGATGGTGATAGTGGTGGTTGTGGTGATGATGGTTCTAATAGTGGTTGTTGTATTGGCAGTGACAGCTCTAGTTGTGGTGGTTGTTGTGGTAATGGTTGTAGTTGCAATGGTGATAACAGTTGGTTTTGATGGTGATGGCATTATAGTACCAGCGAGGATCATTTTGACAGCGGTAGTTGTGTTGGTGGTGGTGCTTGGTGTTACATTGGCTCTGATGGTTGTAGTAGTGATGGTGGTTGTCTGTTGTTGTTGTTGTTGTTGGTGGTGGTGGTGGTCTTGACAGTGATTGCATTAGTGGTGGTTACTGTATTTACTGAGATAGTCGCAATGATGGTAGTCATTGCACTGACAGCAATAGCTGAAGTGGTTGTATTGGTGGTAGGGGGTGGTGGTGGTGGTGGTGGTCTTGACAGTGATTGCATTAGTGGTGGTTACTGTATTTACTGAGATAGTCGCAATGATGGTAGTCATTGCACTGACAGCAATAGCTGAAGTGGTTGTATTGGTGGTAGGGGGTGGTGGTGGTGGTGGTAGTAGTGTTGAAGGTACGACAATGCTAAACTGATGTCTCCTTCATTGCTATTCAACAAATAAAATCTCATTAATTGTTGGCAAGGATACCGTATTTCATTATGGTGGCTATTTAAGCAATGTCTTCATGGTTGGCTATAGTGCTTGGATAAGAAAGAGCAATAACTCCTGAAACATGTGTATACACTCATTACCTTTTTGATTGCATTGTTTACATAGACATATTCATATATAAGCATCATAACTTTCAGTGTTGGCTCAAGTTCCAATAGAAAATCTGTAGAGATGACTTTAAAAAGTAAATAAAATCTTGTACCACTCACTTCACTTTCACTTTCAGTTCCCAATCAAAGGTTACTTCTGTTTGTTTGTTACTTGAGAAATGCACGAATGTCACCCAATTCTATTTCCTCTCTCTCTACATAAAATGAAAATATTAAATTATGAAATGCCAGACATAACACAGTGCTAGAATAAAAACTGTTTTAATTATTTACCTTCCAACTCCTAAGCTTTAAATTCAAGTCCCACTGTGATTAAAATTTGTTATTTTTCTTTTTTACTTTCATCCTTCCAGAGATCACTAAAATGAAAACCAATTCAATCGACTTCACCCTATTCTTAGAAATGTGTGCATTGTGCTAATGTAGTTTTCATACCTCTATCTCACATGTTCAAACCTTGCAAGGGTTCACATTATCTTCAGTATCTCTGGTTTCATTAAAAATCAATACCAGTAATAACCTTGTACTCTTTCATAACAGTTTAGTAGAATCATTAGAACCTTGTGGTATTTAGTCATGTTCTGAGTTCAAATGCCACCAAGGTCAGCTTTGGCTTTCATCCTTCTGGAGTTGATAGAATAAAATACCAATTAAACACAAGGGTCAATGTAATTGATTTGCCCCCCCCCCACCGCTATCCTCAAAATTGCTGGCCTTTTGTGAAAATTAGAAATAATTATCATTAAGTCAATAGAAACAAGGTGTAGCACAATAAGCATGGTCTGAAACAAATTTGTATTTTATTGCAACCATTTACGTACTGGTAGAGGTGCATGACTTTGTGGTTAGGGCTTTGCACTCATGATTGTAAGATTGTGGTTTTGATTCCTGGACTGGGTGATCATCTTCACCAGTAGTGTATATATATATATATATATATGCAACAGAACCCAGTAAACTGGTCGTATGAGACTATGGTTTAGGAAGGAACTTTGATCCTCTTTTTTATTTGTATTGAGTTCAATCCTATTTGAGTCAACTTTGATCTTCATCCCACCAAGGGGTCAATAAAATAAGTACCACTAATGCATTGTTAACTTAAATTAAAGCCAGGCCAAGTGCAGTTTTACTGTCCATTCCTCTGGAATCAATCATTTATTTTCTAGTGATGTCTTTCACAGACCACATTCTTCTGCTTGAATATTTGTTCTTTTCATTAGTCAGAAGTAACTCTTTATTCTAATGTCATAATCTGTCAACCCTAACATCATGCACAGTAATTCCACTGCTTATTATAATCAGCATCACCTCTAATTCTACTCATCACTGTCAATGCCTCCATTGCTCAGCATCATACCTCCACTAATTTTCATCATCATCATCAGCTTCACAACTCACCATCGTCACATCCACTCTTTTATGCATATGTGTTTAAGGATAATTTTGCACGTGTGGATTAGCACATATATATATATATGTATATACATACATACATACATACATACATACATACATACATACATACATACATACATACATACATACATACATACATGTATGCATAGGGTATGTGTATGGATGAATTTGAATAACTGCCTGTGTGGATACATATGCATGTTTACATATATGAATGTCTATGTGGATGTTTGTGTGTGTGTGTCTAAATATGTGGTGGGAAAATGAACTAAAAGTACAAGTATGAATATTACAAGGTTCACTGCAAACTGATAAAAATTTACATAACTACAGTATACTTAATTAACCCTATAACAACAACACCTACTACTATAATTTCCACTGCTGCTGGCACTATCACCACCACCACAACTACCACCACCACCACCACTGCTACCACTACTACTACTACTACTACTACTACTACTACTATCACTTCCATTGCTGTTGCAGCTGTTACTTCTACAACTACAGATGGTAAAGCAACAAACAGAATTGTTTTACCCTTCTTCATGTTCTCTAAGTTCAGTCTAATATACAAATGATTTGGCACATATTTTGGTAGAGAATGGATTTTTTTTTCCTGACACATTTAAGTATGAGGAACAACATAAAGTTAAGGTGTTGGACTATTTATAGTCCCTTTTGCAATGTGTGGCCCCTATTATACAACTTAATTTTCATCCCACCAGGTTGACTAGCAAAAAAAAAAAACCATCCTCATCCAGTCCACACAGTAAAGTTGTTGGCTTTTGGAAGAGCATCAAGCTGCAAAAACCATGCCAAAATTGACCTCACTTGTGCTGGTGCCACATAAAAAGCACTCTCTACTCTGCAGAGTGGTTGGTGTTAGGAAGGGTACCCAGCCATAAAAATCATACCAAAACAGACACAGAAGTCTGGTGCAGTCTTCTGCCTGGTCAGCTCCTATCAAAGCATCCAACCCATGCCATCATGGAAGGCGGACATTAAACGATGATGGTGAATGATGATGTGGTTACTTGACCTGCACAAAATAGCAGCCAAATCTCTCTTAAACTATGTGCTGTTGACATTAACAAGGTTACATTGATATTATAATCTAAATTAGAGTATTTTATTTGTGTGGGCCCCACCAAAATTTTATATGAACCCCAGCTGAGAACCACTGATTTAGATGCTGATAGATCTATGTCATATCCGTTCACTAGGCCATTTTAATTGTAGATAATACATAATAGAGGTGAAAGGAATTGAGGTGGTGGTGATTCAATGCTTGATACTGGACCAAAAGTAGAAAAGTGTAAGTCAGTGAAAACTTGCTTATTAGAGAGTCGAAGCTTTTCTGAGGAAAAGCAGGACAAGTTAAACAAGAAAGGACCCTCTTCGTCAGTATTTCTTAAGGTGTGGTGCCTGCCCTACTGGTGGGGCATGGTAATATTTTGGCAGGAGTTAAGATGGTGAGCTGGCAGAATTATAAGCAGTCTGGACAAAATGCTTAGAGGCATGCCATCCATCCTTACATTCTGAGTTCAAATTCCACTGAGGTCAACTTTGCCTTTTATCCTTTTGGGGTCATTAAAATAAATATCAGTCGAGCCCTGAGGCCAATACAATAGACTTATTCTCTTTCTCCAAACTTCTGGCCTTGTACCAAAATTTGGAACCAATATTTTGACATGATGTGGATTACTTCAGAATGGTGTGAATAAAACTTGCAATAAAGTCTTAACTAAAACTTCTTTTGAAGATATACAGTAATGCCTTGAAATATGAGTTAATTTATTCCCAGACACCGCTTGTAAAGTGAAAACTCGTAAAGCAGAGCAATAATTTCCCATAGCAGCAATGTTATAAATCGTAATTCATTCCCATAAAAATATTTTACCAATAAAACTTATAATACTCATAAATAAATGGCAATAAAACAACAGTAGAATGTGAAGAATATTTTATGTAAAGTAAAAAGACTGTTGAGATCATTTGTAATAAGAAATACTATTTTTATAATCATTTGCTGAATCACTTTCACTCACACAAGACTTGCACACACCATCACTTGTAGACTGATTCACAAGCACTCATAGATGGACTTGTAGATTTCTTTTTAAAAAACAAGTCTAGAGCTGTTTGCTTAGAAGAAGCTTTTTTTCTCTCTCTTTAAATTTCTTGGTAACACACAGAAGCATTTGTTATGTTAGTAGAAACTTTTGCACTTCGTTCAAAATTTGAATCTTGTGCTTGTAAAATTTCAGCTCACCATACAAAAGTGAGCTGAAAAATAAAACTTGTAAATCCAGGGTCTCGTAAAGCAGGTCCTTGTAAAGTGAGGTATTACTCTTTTACTTGTTTCAGTCATTTGACTGTGGCCATGCTGGAGCACCACCTTTAGTCGAGCAAATCGACCCCAGGACTTATTCTTTGTAAGCCTAGTACTTATTCTATCGGTCTCTTTTGCCGAACCACTAAGTTACAGGGATGTAAACACAGCAGCATCAGTTGTCAAGCGATGTTGGGGGTACAAACACAGATACACACACACACACACACACACACACACACACACACACACATACATACATACATACATACATATATATGACGGGCTTCTTTCAGTTTCCGTCTACCAATTCCACTCACAAGGCTTTGGTCGGCCTGAGGCTATAGTAGAAGATACTTGCCCAAGGTGCCACAGAGTGGGACCGAACCTGGAACCATGTGGTTGGGGAGTTCAGTCCCACTGCGTGACACTGTATATGTTTTATACTAACTTTATCTGTTTGTGGTGGGGCGCTCTTTTTTTTTTCTTGGAAAACTGTAAAGGTGCAAGGGACAAAAGAGGTTCAGAAAACCTGCTCTTCATAGTCACTCAAAGAAAATAGAAACAAAAAGAAGTAAATCACTGTGAAATTGCATCCAGCCAACTTGAAAATTGAAGGATATATTCTAAAATGTAGTGCTAAACATACAACAGGTGGGATGGTCATGGATGGAACTCTGTCGATCATAGCTCTACTCAATCAGGATTGACTTAAAAATAAACAACAAACTAATTAAGAATATAAGGTGTTGACCTTTTATGTTCTAGGTAAAACCTCCCTAAGCCATGTTGTTGAGCAAGTACTTCAACCCTCTCAATAAATCAAGGTTGTAAGTATAGGTGGTGGGTCAAATATCCATCCACTGAACATCATTAGCCTCCTATGATTCCTGCATCAATTGGTGCAGTATGATGAGTGTGTCTCCTCCAACTATCCACACTACCACTACCGATGTTATCAATATAACTACCTGTAATATTGATTTCAAATTTTAGCACAAGGCCAGCAATTTTGGAGATTAGAAAATTCAATAACAGTTCCCAGTTCTCAGCTGGTGCTTATTTTATCAACCCCAAAAGGATGCAAGACAAAGTTGAGCTCTGCGGAATTTGAACTCAGAATGGAAAGATGGACAAAATGCTTAGCAGCATTTTGCCTGGCTTGCTAATGATTCTGCCAGTTTGCCACCTTAACAACCTATAATATTACTACTACTGCTAGTAATACAGTACATTTATAGCATTTATAGCTATACGCACACCCCACACATATATATCAATATATTTATACACACATTTATATATTCTATATATATTCCTGTTATAGTGATGGGGGTGGTGATGGTCACAACCATCACCACCCCCATCACTACACACAATCCTATTTCAGACTTCATCTTGCTTACCCTACAGCGACTTTTCACTTTTACTGGTCTTCTCTCTTTCATCATCACTCTACATGTCATTCCATTAGTCTGCCTCACAATATACTCTTATTAATTCACAACACACACACACTTGCATGCACATGCATACACACACACACACACACACACACACACACACACACACACACATTTACAGTGCTTAATTATGGTAAACTTTTTCAGGAAAACAATATAGAATATCAGGTACCACAGGAAACTCCTTTACATATCCACCTCTGCCACCACCATCTCTTGTCAACCACTGACATTACCATCACTACCATCAAAAATAGTACCAATGGCATGACTCCCCACCATCATTACTACCACCACCACCACAACCACCACCCTTATTTCTACCATGGCCCTGCACCACCACCAATAATGTCACCATTACTAACATCATTAACTGCATCATCACAAATTCCCTTTATATTACTTCATGTCAGCTGATTCAATCCTAGCTCAGCACTTATCCTCCTACCCTACCACAGGAACGTGAGGGTGGGTTTGGCAGAGTCACATACCTGGGTACTTCTTTACTGTTGTCTTCTTCACCCTTCTCCCCACCCCACAGTCTTTCATGTATAGAAAGATATCCAATAACTACCCTAACATCCCAGCCAGCCATAGCTAATGAAGTGTTCATCCCGACTTTTCCTTATCTTCCTCCTCATCATCATCCTTACTCTTGCAGCTATCACCATCATCACCATCTCCCATACCATACTCTCACAATCATCACTGCTACCACTGCCACCACCACAGCCATCAACCCTATCGTCACCATCATCATTATCATCATCCCAGGAATCATCATCATCACTACTGCCATCATATAAACATCATCACCACTGAAATTTCACCACAACCACCACCATAACCACTACTACTACAACCATCATTATTGCACTAACTGTCTTGATGTTAATGGCAGCAAGGGTGGTGAAGTACATGGTTCAGGTAGGAGCTGAGATTAAGGTTTGAGAAGGAAGGAAGAAAGGAATCTTCGTGTTGGAATTACCATTATTGCTATCCTTGAAAAATTATTGTGAAAAAAGAGGGCAATAATGCACGAGTTATTTCTCAGAATTGAAGCTTTGATGGCACTAATTTTCACTCGCCACAACCTTCTTGTTAATGGTACTCCCACCACCTATTCCTCTTTGATGGTATTCTGTCTTCCCTTACACCTTCCTGCCCACCTCTACACTGATGGTATTTTTTTCCTCCTCCACCAGCATCTTGATATTCTTCCCTGTCTGCTCCTTAATGGTATTCTCTCTCCCCTTTCCACCACCTCATTATACATATTCTTCCCTTCCTCTTCCTTGTAGGTATTCCAGTCCCTCCTGATACTAACCAGGATTTTCCCCCACTATTCCCATTGCAAAGTGGTGTTTTGGTAAGAAGGTGTTCACAACATCTCAGGATACCTGGCAACAGTAGTCAAGAAAATCTGTACTAAATCTCAGATGATCTAAAGATGAAAGCCACACAGAGGCTGTAGTGATTAAAGATAGAGAATGCCTCATATACTAAGAATGTGGTGTATAATATCCAGTTATCAAATATTATGTGGATAATACACAACAGTCATGGTATATTGAAGGATTATAGATATACCAATATTACCTAGATTATTATACCACATCATTTAACTACAATATCATATATATCATCACCATCATCATCTTTTAACATCTATTTTCCATGTTGGCATGGGTTAAATGGTTTCACTGGAACTGGTAAGCTGGAGAGCTGTGCCAGGCTCCAATCTGAGCTGACATGGTTTCTAGGGCTGGATGCCCTTCCTAATGCCAACCACTCCAAGAGTGAAGTAGGTGCTTTTTATGCATCACAGGCAAGGAATGCTTTTATGTGTCACCTTCCGGGTTCAGTCCCACTGTGTGGCACCTTGGGCAAGTGTCTTCTACTATAGCCTCAGGTCAACCAAAGGATTTGGTAAAAGGAAACTGAAAAGATCATTGTGTGTGTGTGTGTATATATATATATATATATATGTATGTATGTATGTATATATAAATGTATGTATGTTTTTGCGTGTTTGTGTTTGTCACCCACCATCACTTGACAACCAATGTTGCCGTGTTTATGTACCCATAACTTTGTGGTTTGGCAAAAGAGAATCAGTGCTGGAGTGTTGATTTTTTTGACGAAAGGTGATGCTCCTGCATGGCCACAGTCAAATGACTGAAACAAGAAGATTTACATATATATATATATATACATATACCTATACACATGTGTATATGTATATACATACATGCATACATACGTACATACATGTATGTATGTATGTAGGCCAGCAATTTTAGGAGAGGGGAGAAGTCGATTACATTGACCCCCCCAGCACTCAACTGGTACTTATTTTATCAACTTTGAAAAGATGAAAGGCAAAGTAGACTTCAGCAGAATTTGAACTCAGAACATAAAATCAGACGACATGACACCAAGCATTTTGCCCTGCATGCAAATGATCCTGCTAGCTCACTACCTTATATATTAGTATCATATTAGTGTCATATATTACACCAGTTTTGCATTGATTTTACACTTGAGCCATATTATCCTGTAGTTACTATCATATACACGAATATTATGATGATGATGATAAATCTTGGTGAGTGGTTCTGGTAGCTAAAACTGAAAAAGGCCCACTTTTTATGATGAGTGTGAGTGTGTGCATGTGTATGTATAACATGTGTGTATGTATTACATGTGTGTGTGTGTGTATTACATGTGTGTGTGTGTGCCTCCTTTTCATGTTACCAAACAATAACTTATAAATGAGAGTTGCCATAATACATATGGTGTTATTTTCAAACTTCCAGGTAAACATGCCTGGTCATAAGGAAATATAATCAGTGAATTGTCTGATGCACATATAAGAAAGTGGATGTTTAATAAAAATTAACCGACAGACAGAGAGACACACACTCACATACATACATACATACATACATACATACATACATACATATGTACATACATACATGGGGCAAACAGAATTCACTGAAGCAGATTTTCTATAGACCAGTGCTCCTCCTGCCTGTTTCCAAATAAGGTTGTATTTACTCATGACCAGAGATGTTTTCATGGAAGATTTGAAATGAAAAACATCTATCATGTGTAGTCAAGAAGAGGAAGCACAAAAACACACACGGAGTTACAGTATATTGTAATATGATATGTACAACTATCAGTATCATGTGATATCCTCACACAGACATAGCATATTGCACCATTAAGATGTTCAAAGAGGGACAACACCATTGGTCAAATCCTTTGTTGGAAACCTCCAGAATAAGTTATCCCCATTTGGTCTGGGTTTGACAACCAGCACTTCACCTGTGGCCCCAAGAAGCTATAACATGTGCAATGGCCATACTGTGGTAAACTATTTTGACAAACAAACTAAGCACAATCAGGATAGCTGTCAGGTCTCAAACTGTTGGTGAGTTATGTGTATATCTGAACATATGAATACTGAATTCTAGGAAACAGAGCAAACAAGAACAATAGATACAGGAGTAAAAAAAAAAGCAGTTTCACTAAGCGTTGTGAAGTCTTGGTCATTTATTGTGTCCCTGTCTACCTTCAACTACCTTGACTTTGTCTTACCCCGGACCATAGAGTGAGGCTGACATTTCAGTAAGAGTGAGTTTACCCTGATTTAAATACAATTTACACACAAGCCATGATGACATCATATGTTAGGATGGTTATCATCACATACACAGATGCACAATATCATATACACAAAATCAATATTACCTTCATATCGCAACATAGTCAACTTATTTCCCAGTCGGTTTTCATATCACAACACAGTCAACTTATTTCCTTGTTGGTTGGATCTAAATAAGACAGAACCTCATAATTTCATATCTAATCAGGTATTCCAGTCGTCCACTACAACATAAACATAGCTACAAGTATTCCACTTTAGACAGTATAAAGAAAAAAAGTCATATCTCAAAGAAATAGGAAGTGGAGTTGGTGGGAAGAGAAACAAAATAAATGGGATTGGCATTACAGGTAGGTCACAATATTGCAGCTAAATCATGCAGGCATTTACAATGTTTGTGTGTGTGTCTTGTTACTTTTTCTTCCTTGTTGAGACAGCTTACCTTTAACAGTATTTTTTTTTTGCAGTGGGGGAGAAGGGATAAGGAAATTGCACATCAATGAGATCATTCGATTCTCATGCTTGTATATTAAGTATACACTTACATATGTAAACACACGTACACACATATACATGTACTTTTATACACACACACACACACACACACACACACATACATGTAAACACATATTTGTATATGAATAAATATGTTAAGGTTTTAATACAGAAATCAACATATATATAACAAAGCACACAACATACATATGTATAGAGTCGCATATGTACATAAATGCTTAAATTTATTCATATATATACTCTTATATAAATATACACACACACACACACACATATACACACAAACATACACACACATACATATACACACATGCACACACACACACACATATATACATATATGCGTACATACACAAATTTATACACACACACATGTGTTTGTGGTGTGTGTGAATTTACATATGTTTACCCACAGACACAAACGTATACATAAAAGCAGGCAGAGACATAATCACACTCACTCATACAGGATTTGAACACCTCTTTGAATTGCACATACTAAACATAGGATAAAAAAAGTAATAATAATAATGGCTTCTAATTTAGGCACAAAACCAGCTATTTTTGAGGGGATGGGATTAGTTGGTGCTGTCGACCGTAGTACTTGACAGGTACTTTATTTTATTTTATGGACTTAAAGGATGAAAGGTAAAGTTGACCTTGGATGATGATAATAATAATAATAATAATAATAATAATAATAATAATAATAATAATAATAATCCTTTCCTCTGGAGGTAGAAGATCTCAAATTTGTGGAGTGGCGACTAGTTGATTATATCAATTCCAGTATTTCACTGGTACTTAATTTATTGACCCCGAAAGGATGAAAGGCAAAGTCGACCTCGGTGGAATTTGAACTCAGAACATAACAATGGGTGAAATACCGCTAAGCATTTGGTCCAGCACACTAACGATTCTGCCAGCTCACAGCCTTAATAATAATGATGATAATATTGACAATTACAGGAGAAAGAAGCAAAAGAAAGAAGGAAGGAAGGGAAGAAGAAGAAGAAGAAGAAGAAAGAGAAGGAGAGAAAGAAGAAAGAGGAGAGAAAGAAAAGAAAGAAGAAGAAGAAAAAGGAGAGAAAGAAGAAGAGAAGGGGAGAAAGAAGAAGAAAAGGGAGAGAAAGAATAAGAAAGAGAAGGGGAGGAAGAAGAAAAAGAAGAAAAAGGAGAGAAAGAAGAAAGAGAAGGGGAGAAAGAAGAAAAAGAAAAAGGAGAGAAAGAAGAAGAACAAGAAGGGGAGAAAGAAGAAGAAAAAGAAGAAAAAGGAGAGAAAGAAGAAGAAAGAGAAGGGGAGAAAAAAAGAAGAAGAAGAAGAAGAAGAAGAAAAGAGAATGAGAAGGAGGAAGACAGCAGATGTGAAAAAGAAGAAGACAAGGAAAAATGAACAAAAAGAAAATGAGTAAGAAGAAAACTGACTGACTCAAATTATGAGTAACAATTCCTTTATTTACATTGGAGTGGTGGGGGGTGATAATGTTTATATTAAAGTGAATGAAACCTGTACCCAGTTATCTTCCCTTCCCCTACAACTAACATTACGTCATCAATGATAACAACCAGTCTACATACGCCCACCCATAAACCTATCTAAAATACTACACACACAAACACATGATGAACAAATGAAGGCACCTCAACATGGTTATTTGATCAGTTAGAATTAGTAGCTAAATCTCAAAAATCACAACCTTTCAGCTAAAAATAAAATATTAAAAAAAGACCACAATGAATAATGTTCTACCAGATACATTATGTTTGAAAGTAATATGGGATGGTCATGGTTGGAATACCTCTAATCATAAATCTGTTTACTCAAAAGTTAAACAACACACAACAAATGTATGTGTCCATTATACTGGTTTCGAATTTTCACACAAGGCCAGCAATTTCCAAGGAGTGGGCCAGTCGATTACATTGTCCCAGTATTTAACTGGTACTTATTTTATCAACCCTGAAAAGATGAAAGGTAAAGTCGACCTCAACAGTATTTGAACTCAGAATGTGAAGATGGATGAAATGCCACTATGCATATTGCCCAGTATGCTAACAATTCTGCTAGCTTACTGCCTCGTATCCATTTTGTTAATTTTCAGTTGGATGAAGTCTGGAATATATGAGCCATGGTATTAAAGACAGTAAAATCATTCTGCTAACTCACTACCATTTAATAATGTTTTCTTGATCCAGTATTGAAGCACTCTATACAATCACTTGACCAGCTAGTTGTAGCAGCCAAATTATACCTCAAATTACATTGTTATTGATGTTTTACACTGACATTCTGTGACAGGTCAACACAATCCAAGTCAGTTCTTTGAAGTAACTGTGCTCCAAAATGGATCGAGAATCCTGCCACATTCATAAATTCTATTTTTGGTATGGTTTTGAATGGTTGGACATCCTTCCTAGCACCAACCATTTTACACAGTACACTGAGTGCGTTTTAATGTGGCACTAGCATTAGACAAGTTGTCATGTCTTTGACAAAATTAAAGGGTCCCCCTGACCCTTCGTGGATTTGCTCATTAGCCAACCACTTTACAGAGTGTACAGGGCACATTTTATCATAACACCAGTCTTTGTGAGGTTGTCTTGTATTCCACTGAGATAAAAGAATCTTCACAGCTCTATTTTGTTTCTGTTCACTATGAACATAAAAGAATAGTAGGAAACATTGAATAATGACTGAATTCAAGATGAGATGGTCACAGTTTAATACAGCTGACCAGATGTCTGCTTGATTATGGCTGACTTGGGGTTAAATACAACAGCAATATTTTTGTATGGTTCACAACTTTTTAGGAGAATGATGAAATGAAATTGAATCTTATTTAAATGATGCCAAAGGAATAAAAAAAAATATTACACTTGTAGAATTTGAACCTAGCATCAAAATTAAACACTGGGTACTGCCCTAATGTTAAATTTCTCTCCTACATGGCAAAAAAATTTATTCTAGTTAGCAAATTTGTACTTAACTGTTTGCTGATACAGACCAAAAGCTAGTTTTTTATATTTTAGATCAGAAGTAGAAAACATTTTCATGTTGAAAAGCCATATTGAAGTTAATTGCCGTCTGTCAAGGACTCGTTTCAAAGACGTTTGCTACTGTCAAACCTATTGTTTATATAAAAACCCCAACAAAATGTATAAAAAGAACAGAGTTTCAAAATAAGCAGCTCTATTGCAACTGTTTTATTTATTATGTTTTCATTTTCCTCAGATCTTTATGTTTTTAACATAAATGTAATTATTTTAAACATGTAATTACAATTGTAGATAAAGAAATTTAAATAAATAAACGTTTCTAAAATTTGCAATTTGTGGAAAAGAGTCTTTTTAAATAGAATTATATCAACGATATATATCAAAGATAATGATTTTCTCTGAAATCTTGTGTTTCTTTAAGAAGGCTGCACTTTGTCCTTCAAAAGGTAACATGTTTCCCATGGACTCTCCTGCTGAAGATAACATATGTGTGTTTAGATTTTGCACAAATGATTTGTTTATAGTGTAGCTCACACTCTCCATCAAATCGATGTTGCCTGTAGCCTGAATAGGTGCACAGTGTACCATGTGTCAGGTCAAAGTGATTGCAGAGGAATGTGAGATGAAGTGTCTTTGCTCAAAAACACAATGCACCACCATGTCTAGGAATTGAAACTATGATCTCGCAATTGTGAGTGCAACACCCTAACCACTGGGCCATGTATCCTGACAATAATGATAATAATGATAATTTTTAAAACAGGCACAAGGTCGCAAATTTTGCATAAAAGGTACATACAATTAAACTTGATACCAATAATTATTTGGTATTTTTACCTATTATTTACAGGTAAAAAGTCAACTATGACAATTGAACATAAACAGCAACAACAACAATAATAATAATAATAGTAATTTTTCCTCAATAATGACACAAGAAGTGTTGATATTATCACTTACATAGAAATTCTTCCCCAGTAGAATGTTTGCACTGATTTTTTTAATGCTTAAGAAACTCAAAAATTATGTATCAAACCAAAGGTGAGATTTGAACTCAGAACTTCAGAACTGCAGGAAAAAAATATCCAGTATAATGAAGTCTGGCACACTACCATCTCATTCATTCCCATTACCAAAAACAATGTTACTAACAAACATCATCTCTTCCACTGTTCTTAACATCTGTGCCAACACAACCTCTCTAAAACACAAATAAATCAACTGACCTTGAGGGTCACAAAGGGGCAGGCGGGGGGGGGGGGGGAACAGGAAGGGAACGTGTCTTTTTGTAGGTAATTTGAAGAGGTTTTTGAATATCACACTACTTGGTGAGAAGTGTGTCTGAGTGTGTGTGTGTGTGTGTGTGTGTAAATATGCACAGAGAAACACACATATAGTTTTCTAAGAACCTGAATGCATGCATGTACACTTGTACTTATGCTTATGCATGCATCACTTTAAGTGTGTATGTTTGTGTATGTACACACACACATGTGTGTGTGTGTGTGTGACTATGCATGTCTGTAGGTAAGTGTATACATATCTATGCAAGTATATCTGTGTACACAGAAAAACACATACACACATGTGAATGTATATGTGTATTTTCAAATATATATATATATGATGATGATATATATATATATATACGTGTGTGTGTGTCAGGATGCCTACATTGAAGAGACTGATGATGTATGTGTGTAAAAGTATGTGTATGTGAATCTTTGTATGTATGTGTGTGTGAATGAATGAATGGGTGTGTGCTTGCATGTGGACATGTATGCGAACGTATGTATCTGCTTGTATGTAAATCTCACATGTTCTGAAACACCTGTCTTTCCCATTTACTATCCTAGGCCTCTTAAAATGAGATCTTTCTTTACTTCTCTACTATATCTGAAGGGAGAGAAGATTCAATACAAGAAAGAAGGTCTATGTCTTACTTTTTCTTTCTTTCTTTCCTTCCTTTTTTACAGGTTTTTCCCAGTTTATTTTTTGGCACAGGTTCCAAAATGCAGACATATCTTGAGGGTTAAGTATAAAGTGGCAGGCAGCTCAGAAAATTCTTAAGATTTAGCATATTTCTAGAAAAGCTTAACAAACTAGAGTTTTTTTGTTCTTTGTTTTTATTTTTGGTTGAGTTTTATACTAGAAAGATGGTGATAATGAAGGAAGAAGAAGTGTATGTATGAATGTATTAACATGTGTGCATACATTTATCTACACAAACACATACATACATACATACATATATATATATATATATAAACATGTATACTTACATTCATACAAACATATATACATACATTCATACACATATATATATATATATAAACATGTATACTTACATTCATACAAACATATATACATACATTCATACAAACATATATACATACATTCATACACATATAGGTACATACATGTACATACATATACATAGAACATACCCACAGCATACATGCACACACACAATCATCATCATCATCATTGTCATCGTCATTAACATTGTCGTTTCATATCTGTCATGCTAGTACAGGTGAGATAGATTGTAATAGTCTGCATCATCATGCAACACTTAGACACAGAGAAAACCTTGCCAACTTTGGTGCTGTGCACATCTTGCAGTGTGGACTAGGTGTGTTTTTCTCATGCCATCAACATTCAGGGTATCGCCCCATTGCAAAGAGAGTTAAAGCATTCCCTCTATCCTATATCAGTTCTTTCTTGAGAGTTGTAGCCTTCCTTGACAAGTAACCAATGATGTGGCTTGCAGAAGATACATCACATTTGTCTGTTCCATTTCAGCTTGTCTTCTACAGCTGGATGCTCTTCCTATCACCAACCATTTTACAGTAACTATTAGCTTTTCAGGGAATTGTCCAAAGTAAGGAGAATGGAAGAATCTCACCGACTCTGTACTGGTTTATATTTTGGGTTACTGGTCTCCTAGATGAGTAGTTTGAGATGTGGCTTATGAAGTACACTTCTTGTGCAAATATTTCCCCAACCACAAGGTTCCAGATTTAGTGCCACTGCATGGTACCTTAGGCAAATGTCTTCTACTCCAGCCTCAGTCCAACCAAAGGCTTGTGAGTGAATTTGGTAGACAGAAACTGAAAGAAGCCCAACATCATCATCATTTAATGTCTGTTGTCCATGCTAGCATAAGTTGGATGGTTTGACTGGGCTGGCATGCTGGAAAGCTGCACCAGTCTGAATTTCTATGGTTTTCTATGGCTGGATGCCCTTTCTAATGCCAACCACTCCGAGAGTATAATGGGTGCTTTTATATGCCACCAGCATGGGTGCCATTTGCATGACACCACAGTGCTTTTACATGCACAGGTGCCAATTTGTGTATCTACTGTATCTGTATTTGTGTGACACTGGTATCTGCCATGACTGCGATTTTGCTCAGCTTGATGGGTCTTCTCAAGCACAACATAATGCCAAAGGTCTCACTTATTGCTTCCACAAGGCCCAACACTCAAAAGGAACTCAGCCACTTTGCCTCCATGAGGCCCAGTGCATGAAAGGTGTTCTTTACGTGCCACCACCACGAGTGCACTTGGCTTGATGAGTCCTCTCAAGCACAGCACATCGCTAAAGGTCTCGGTCACTAGTCATTGTCCCTGTGAGGCTCAAAGTTTAAAGCTCATGCTTCACCACCTTGTCCCATGTCTTCCTGGGTCTACCCCTACGACAGGTTCTCTCCACAGTTCTCTTCCATACACATCACATAACCATACCAGTGTAGTCATCTCTCTTGCACACCCTATCTGATGCCTCTTATGTCTAACGTTTTTCTCAAGATGCTTACACTGACATGGCACATCCACTGAAGTATACTGGTTTCATTTGTTTCAAGCCTTCACATGTCCTTGGCTATCACAGCCCACATTTCACTGCCATGCAGCATAGCTGTTCGCACACAGGCATCAAACAATCTGCCTTTCACTCTGAGCAGGAGGCCCTTTGTTGCCAGCAGGGGTAGGAGCTCTCTGAACTTTTCCAATCCTAATCTTATTCTCACAGCTACACTCTTGGAGCATCCATCTCTACTACTAACTTGGTCACCTAGATAACAGAAGCTATCTACTACCTCTAGCTTCCCCACCACCCCGGGCAGTTGATGGAGTCTATTTTCTGCACATTTTCAGCGTTTATTGTACCTGTGCATCTTCCACATACAAAAACTAGTTTCCCTGTTAACTTTCCTCTGATATAGCTGCACCTTTTATGTGTCCAAAAATAACACTAGGTGCATCTTATGAAGTTTCTACCTACACCCTTTCTACAGATCAAGCAGGGCCACCTACCTGAGGGGATTTCCTATTTGTCTACTTTCTTAGTTACTAAGACTTTGGTTTTTGTTAGGTTAACTCTAAGGCCCTTTGATTCTAGACTTTGCTTCCATAACTGGAATTTCTTCTCTAGTTCTCTGTTATTGCCTGAAGAACTATGATGAATGAGAGGAGGCTGAGCACTGATCCTTGTTGAATCCCTGCTTGTACTCTGAATTCTTCACTTTACTCATTGCCAACCCTCACCTTACTGGTAGCATCCTTGTACAGCTCTCACCAACCACTCATCTATCACTAGGTTCTGCATTGACTACCAGATAAGGGATCGGGGGACCATGTCAAAGGCTTTCTTCAACTCAACAAAGGCCAAGTACAGAAGTTTATCTTTGGCTATGTATTTCTCCTGCAGCTGTATTACCAGAAATATAATATCAGTGACACAAAACCAAACTTCATCTCATCTAAGCTAACTCTCTCCCTAATTAGTTGAGCCATGACTCACTCTGTAACTTTCATTGCCTGATCCAGCAATTTGATACTTCTGTAATTATTTCTATCTAAGGCATCATCTTTAATTTTATCACAGTTGACTTTGGCGCTGCTTCGACAGTCATTGGGTATGACTCCTTCATGAACCACCTGATTTACAATACAGATGACTAGACTATAACCCACATTGCCAGATATTTTAAGCATCTCAGCGGAGATTCCTGATGAGCTGGGGGCTTGTCTTCATATCCTTAATTGCTTTATCTCTCATGGAACTGTCAATTCGGGTATGTGGTCCCTCAACTGGGTCAACAGTTGGCAGACGCTTCTCCTCCCACTTATTCTGTATGTTCAGCAGTCTTTCATAATGGCATTTCTAAGCCTCTTACTTTGCAGAATCATTACATGCAAGTTCACCATCATCCATACTCTCTTTTTCTTTTACTCTCTTTTACTTGTTTCAGTCATTTGACTGCAGCCATGCTGGAGCACCACCTTTAGTCGAGCAAATTGACCCCAGGACTTATTCTTTGTAAGCCTAGTACTTATTCTATTGGCCTCTTTTGCCAAACTGCTAAGTTACGGGGACATAAACACACCACTATCGGTTGTCAAGCGATGTTGGGGTGACAAACACAGACATACAAACACACACACACACACACGCACGCACGCACGCACGCACACACACACACACACACACACACACACACACGCACGCACGCACGCACGCACGCACGCACACACACACACACACACATATATATGACAGGCTTCTTTCAGTTTCTATCTACCAACTCCACTCACAAGGCTTTGGTCGGCCCAAGGCTATTGTAGAAGACACTTTCCCAAGGTGCCATGCAGTGGGAATGAACCCAGAACCATGTGGTTGGTAAGCAAGCTACTTAGCACACAGCCACTCCTGCGCCACTACAGACACATTTCTCTCCTACGACATCACAATTTTCTCTCACACACCGTCTTGCAATCTGAAACACTTCAGTTCTTTCATCCTCACATCACTGAACATAGACAAATTCTTTTCTGCTTCTCCCTTGGCTAGACACACTTGTCTCCTAGCAGCCCTTCTGGCAATCTGATACAGTTTCCTGCTATCTCCATTCTTCCAGGCCTTCCAGGTCTGTTTCTTAACTCTAATGGCCCTGTCATTGTTCCACTACCACATTACCCTAGGTCTGGATGGGACACTGCACCAGCCACAGATTTGGTCTGTGGCACTCAGCAATCTGTCCCTCAGGAATTCCCAGCTGTCCTCTATGTCGCAAGTCTGTAGCTCCCCTCATTGTAATAGCAGTTAAGAGTCAAAGAAAGAGAGAATGAGAACTAAGAATTCATCTTACCTTAGACGTTATCACATGACCATTATGTTTCTCTGTACTATTTTCATTACAATCCATAGCCACATTGCAGCCAACTGTTTGTTGATTGGGTGTTTGAGATAACTGAATACATCAAATCATCACTAGTCAAGGGGGTCACTGAAAAAAAACAATGGGAAAAGTACCTATGTAAAAGGGTCAGTTAGAACAGTTTAAATCAAGGGCTTATTTTATTGTATGTATGTATGTATGTATGTATGTGTATGTGTATATATATATATATATATATATGTATGCATGTATGTATGTATCAAATTGGGTCATCCCATAAATAATGCGGTTTTTTTATACCTCTTTTATTTTTGAAAATTAAGATGACAAAGTTCTTTTTTAATATAAAATATACTCTCCTTCATTTTCTACAATGCTCTACCATCTATCTCGTAGACTTGCAAGGTTCCTCTTCCAAAATTCACTTGTCCATGACAAAAAATACTCCCCTACTACTGTTCTGACCTCATCTACAGAGTTCATATTTTTTCTGTTCAAATGATTTTGAAGACTGCAGAATAAATGATAATCAGATGGGGTAATGTCTGGCAAATATGGTGGGTGGGGCATTGTCTCCCATTCAAACTGCTCCAGCCTTTGGAATGTCATCCTTGATGTATGTGGCTGAGCATTATCCGGATGGAAGAACACCTTCCGTCTTGAAAGGAAAGATGATCATTTTTCTTCTAGTGCTGAGTTAAACTGCTCAAACTGCTCTCAGTAGATCTCCTTTGGTATCATTTAGTTTGGGTTTAAAAGTTCAAAGTGGACTGAATCTTTCATATCCCACCAATCAGATAATAACACCTTAGTTGGGTGAAGATCTTTAGCCTGGGGTGGCAATGTTTCTCCTTTCCCTACCCACAGTCTTCAGCACTTAGTATTTTTATAGAGGGCCCATTTCTCATCACCAGTTACTATTGACAGCAAAGAAGAGCACACATTCATTCTCTGCATGCGATTTGACTCGGAAAGTTTGTAAGGAACCCACTGACCCTATTTGCTGACTTTTCCAATGGCACGCAGGTATCAATGAATGATTAAATGACCAAATCCAAGCTTCTCTGCTAGTTCCTCAACAGTTACAATGGGATTTTGTTCCACCAGGGTTTGCAGGATGTCCTCATCAAGCTTTACAGATCTTCCAGGATGAGGCTCATCTTCTATGCTGTAGTTTCCGGCTCTCAAATTGTGGAACCACTGTTGACATTGGCTTATGCTTATTGTCTAATCCCCATATACTGCATTAATATTCCTTGCACTTTCCATTGTGTTGATGCCTTTATTGAACTCATAAAGCAAAATATGCCGAATATGCTCCTTTGTCACTTCCATTATAGCTTTGAAAAAATAACTGTTAAAATCGGACTGCACTCTTCAAAACTTGCACTAAGAATAAGTACAAGGTAAAATTACTACCTGCTTTTATAGCACGTTGATGCAGATAGTTTATCCTATCCTCCTCTGACTTATAGTTCATGCAATTGAAAAAACTGCATTATTCATGGGATGATCCAATATATATATATATATATATATATATATATATATATATATATATATATATATATATATATACAGGATGGGTGGAAAGTAACTAGGCATTAGAAATTGCTTATAGAATTGTCAGTATCACTGAAGTTATGATGAAAACATTTTTTTAAATAGACAACACTAATGGTGATTTCTTATTGTCTTATTTCTTATTTCCCAGATGGCTGGTCGCCTGACTGCCCAGGAGTGAGCTAAGAGAGCATGCTATGAAGTGTGAAATTTCATTGGTTTGGTTCAGAGCTGGTGGCATGCATGGAAAGTAAGCATGCAACATTACATCCAGAGACTAAAAAGTTGTCATGCAAAGCTGATGACCACAGGCTCTGTTAATGATGCAAGAAAAAGTGGCTGTCCAATCACATTCCAATCAGCAGAGAATGTGGCAACAGTGCAGGAGATGCTTAATTGCAGCCTGCAAAAATCAACACATCAAGCAGCTTGTGAAAGTGGACTAACAAGGTACACAACAGGTACAGTGTTGCATAAAGAATTAAATTTTCATCCGTGGAAACCCCATTACATGCAGGAGCTAAAACCTGAAGTCTGTGACTGCAGAATGGAATATGGAGAGTTAATGCTAGGATGATATGAAGATTGGCCTGAACTGTTTGCAAACATCCTCTGGAGTGATGAGGCTGGGATGTTATAATACCAATCGCACACTGGAGGACTTGGAGACACAGATTCAGGAGATTCTCAATGATAACCCAGATGACGTCCTTCAGAAGGTTGTTCATTCCATCTCTGGTCACAATACCCTTAAAGCCAGGATCTTTTCAGCATCCCTTTGTATAACTAATGGAATATTTCACGCAATATAAGAGAAATCAGTTAAAAATTGTTTAGTTTATGTCACAGCACCTTTTTTTTATGTTCTTACTCCTCCTAACTTCAGAAGGTTGGCTATGCCTTTGGTGCCATCCAGAAGGACTTACCTAGAGTCATCATCAAAATGGTAGGAGGTTTCTAAGGATTAGTGCTTAGTCCCAGTTCCACAATGACTGCCAAATAAGAGATAAATCTTCCCCTAGAGAGGAAACTAGTCTATTGCAAGTTAACTTTTCTCACTGCAGGAAATTAACTCAGCATTAAAAGACCTAGAATGGAAATTATCAAATGTTACTGCCACTCCTAATTGAGAGTATGTGCTCTCTCTCAGAGGATTTATAAAAACTGGAGATATGACAAAATTACTACAATCATATACTGATAAATCTGTATGAAATTTGGATTTGAGCATGAGGGAAAAGGGCATGACCATAAAATAGAGCATATCCTTTAGGCAAATAGAACATTCATACCCAAATGTTGTCACACTCAGCAAAGAGGAATGTTACATAATGTGTTGCTTGCTCATTTGATACAAGAACAGCTGACTAAGAATGTGAGAAAACACCAAAATACCAGGACCTACATTATGAACTTCAGAAAATTTGAAATGGCTGTAAAGCTATCATTGTACCAATTATAGCAGGAGCATTCGGAACAGTTGCAAAGAATTTAACCCTTTTGAGACCAATCTATTTGAAACTGCTCTGAGTCTATTATACAAACTTCCTGCTTTAAAGGAATCTAAATTAAAAATTGCTATCAAAATTTTACATTAATTTATTTCCCAAACAACAACTTGATAATGACAGATATTTTACTAAATTGTTTGTTATTTTCAAAATCAATGGAAACATGCTAACAAATGTGTCAAATTGAGGATGTTGGATACTGAGATGAATTTCCTGATTCTTTTGAAAACCTGTTCACCTGGCATCAAATTGAATGTAGTAAAGGAGCTAGATACCAGAGATTGTTGGGTGCAACTTCATATTTGATAATCCAAAACTGAGAGAACAATAAAGAATTTACTATGCTGAGTGAACAAAAGGAACGATAATAATGTTTAGTGACCTTGATACAAGGCCACAAATGTGTAATGGAAGGGATTTTGTGATTGTGTCAGCATCATAAATTATTGATATTTGATCTGTATGAGAGAAATAAAAGTCAAAAATGACCCACAGCAAATTTGGAACTCAGATCACTAAGAGATATAGCTAAAATATTGAATCTATTTTAAAATCAAGTATTCTTTTAATAATCTACTTTATGCACAAGGCCAGAAATTTTTGAGGGAAGGGA
Organism: Octopus sinensis; assembly: GCF_006345805.1. Classification (NCBI taxonomy): domain Eukaryota; kingdom Metazoa; phylum Mollusca; class Cephalopoda; order Octopoda; family Octopodidae; genus Octopus; species Octopus sinensis. Next base: position 34,950,451 of record NC_043010.1, read on the forward strand.
TTTGTTGATGTTACCCCAGTACTTGATTGGTACTTTAAACAATGCTGAAATGATGAAAGGCACAGTTGACTCAAGCAGGATTTGAACCCAGAATGTAGAATCAAGAGAAATACAACTATGTATTTATTCTGACACTATAATGGTTCTGCCATCTCACCACTGCACCCCCGCCTACCGAAAATAATAGTGATTATGATGATTTGTTACATACACACAAGGCCCTCAGATTTGTAAAAACGAGTAGAGTTGGTTATATTAACTGGACAGGTACTTCCATTTTATCAATCCCAAAAGAATACAAGATGTAATTAACCCTAGTTGGATTTGAACTCAGAATATAAAGTGGAACTGATGATAAAAATAACAATCTTTGACATTGGTATATGGTCACAAAGTTTGAGACAGAGAACAGTCATCTCAAATGACTGCTCAATATTTCACTGGTATTTTTTTTATTGAACCCAACAAGAAATATAAAGCCAGCCCTGTCAGAATTTGAACTCAGAATACCAAGAGAAGAGGCATTACTAAATACCACAACGCATTTCATATGTTGTCTCAGTAGATTCTGCAACTCAAAATTTTACCTACCACTGGCACAAGTCCATTAGTCTTTTATGCAGTGTATATAAGTTAAATTAGTATTCAGTATATGACTGGTACATATTTTGTCAGTCCCTTGAAGGATGAAAGCCAAAGTTAAACCCTGGTGAGATTTGATAATAAAATCAATGGTATGTAACCTAATACCACATGGCATTTAATCTGACATCACCACCACTGCCACTATTACTGTCTCTGCCAATCCTCATTTCAGGATATGTTATTAGCAAACTGAAATCCTCCAAATGTTAATTAATCAATTTTCCATGAACACTTTCTGATATTCCATTAATTTCATCAGCGAAACTTCCTGAAAATTAGCTTGGTACAAAGACAGACAGAATAGAAAAATCTTACTATAAAAAGATATCACATGATAAGACTACGCAGTGGTAACTGCACAAAATGTTGAAGTTGTATGATGCTGCAATGATGCACATTAACACTGACAATAGTGGCCGCTGCTACTACTATTACTGCTACTACCTAGGTATTTGTATAATACCTCTGTCTATTGCATGTTTTCTACCATGTTTATACAAACCTAGTTTATAGTGAGCCAACAAAGGAGCCTTTAAGCAGTAACTCAAAATGCTAGAAATAGTAGCTAAATATCAGCCTACCATCTGAAAGGTACAGTGTGTGTGAAGAAGGAAAAAACAAGGCGTAGGGTGGTCAAAAATGCAGTACCTATGATCATAGATGTACTGAGTAATGGATAACTGGGGAAGGGGTTCATAAATAGCAATAACCTGGTTTGTAACCTCATTTAAATATTTATCTTCTAATACAACGATCAAGTTTACCCCAAAATTGAGTACACCCTGCTTCACTATGCAAAATATGCCAGTTTTACATGTGTGTGTGTGTGTATATATATAAATAAATAAATAAATAAATATATATATATATAAAGAGAGAGAGAGAGAGAGCTATGAAGGTATGCATATACGTGTGCATATGTGTGTGTGTGTGTGTGTATATATATATATATATATATAGCTATGAAGGTATGTGTATATATGAATGTGTGTATATATATATATTTATATATCTATGAAGGTGTGTATATCTATGCATGCATATATATATATATATATATATATATATATATATATACATACATTCATAGCTATATATAAATATATATATACAAATAAAGGTAGGTGTGTATGTATATATACGTATGTATATATATATCTATATATGTGTATAGATATGAATGTGTATATGTGTATGTGTGTGTATTAATATACACATGTTTACATTGTGAATGAATGGATGGGTGTCGTGTTGGTTTTGATAAATGGGGTCCCAGTTATTTATCTATCCAACTACACATTGTATGATGGTGTAAACGGCTGAGTATTCCACAGACACTCTTACTAGTTTAAACATAATCCTGAGACAGGCATGTCATTGCCTTTGTATGTGTATGTCAAAACTGGACCTTTTGAATGACAGCTACAATGCATCCTTCTAATCAGATTCCATACCGTTTCTTTTGACCCAGTTTCAGTCAGAAGGCTTGGGTCAGCCTGCAGGTCTTTCCTGAAGTGCTCTGCAGTGGGATCAAACCCCGAGCAATAGGGATGAGAAGCAAAACTTCTTAACCAATCAGCTTTACACCCAACTCTGGAAAAGTAACTTAAAACCAAGTAATTCATATTCTTTTCAGCTGAGTCCCCTGTTCAAGCTGTAAGTAGGCACCATGGAGATTGAACTCCCCACTGTAGGAGGTGGTAGCACCACAAAATTTCAAAGGGGCTCAGTAGCTGAAATTGCTGAGCTCAACTCTCTCTATTGGGAAATTATCCTCAATGCTATCAAGAAGGGTGGCACAGAGGGTCAGTTACCCAACTACCCATCTACCCTATTATCTAACCCTACATATAGTGATGTTGAAAACAACAGTAGACATTTGTGTCAAGGTTGCATTCATCACAGACCCTGGGAAGATGAAGAATAGGGAGAAGGAGGGACTAATAGGAAATACATGCATTTCAGAGCCTCCACCACATGTGTATGCGCTTACAGACCCAGAGATATATCATCAAAGTCAGACAAAAAATGCACACACACACACACACACACAAACACACAAGAGTGAGGGAGAGAGTGAGAGACGCATAGAGAGAGTTGAATATTAAGAGAGACATACAGTTAGAGACACAAAGAAAGAGAGATTGAGAGAGAAGCAGTATATTTTCTTATCTATTTACAAACACATTATATTATCCAGTTATACGTATGTCATATGACATTTTACAAAGCCATTTTACATGTTTGCTTATTTATCATAATGAACTCTTCACTCATGGTGTATCTTATTGTGGGGACTCTAGGGAAACTCATAAATAATTTTGAGGAGAGAGAGAGGAGGGAAAGGAGATGGTTATAGAGAAGTAAAAAAAAGACTGAAAGAGAGAGTACATGTATTTGGCAAAATGAGGATCATGATTTCAACTTCTTGGAGTCTCATCAGGTGTTGAGTAGCCAAGGTGATGCACCCTCCCTCATTGAGTAATGAACAGCATATAGGTAGTCTATGGCCAGTTGTCAGACACTGGTGTAAGCTTAATATTAAACAAGGGAGAGTGATTAAACAAAGTATAATGCTGTATATCAAATATATTAGCGGTCTGTATAATGTTGTGTTTAATCTGGTTATAAAATGATTTGAGGATTAAAATATCCAAGTTAGACATTGAGACAGAAATAGAAAAAAAGAGAGAGAAGGATGGGAAGAGAGAGCAGGAAAGAGGGAGAGGAAGGTAAAGAGAAATAGAGGAGAGGGAGAGAGAGAGAGAGAAGTACGAAAAGAAATAGAACAAGAGATAAAAGAGAAAAGAGAGAGATCTTGGGAAAAGAAAGAGAGGTTGGAAAAGAAAAGAAGGTGGGTAGAGAGAAAGAGAGAGAGAGAGAGAGAGACATGTATAAAGATAAAGACAAAGAAATTTTTTAAAAAGTGAAATAACAAAAATAGTGAGAAAGTAAGAAAGATATAGAAAACATAGGAGAAAGGAAGGTGTTTTAAATGAGAGAAAGAGTGTGTTGCAGGGCACGTGTTTGGAAACTAGAAGCTTCTGATTTCATATCTATTTGGATTTTCATCAGACCTGTCTATCCAAGGCCACATGTTTGCTCTCTCTCACTCTCTCTCTCTCTCTCTCTCCCTCTTTCTCGCCCATTCTGTCTTTCTCTCCTCCTGGATGTTCAATTAAACACAAACTATCATGTAACATAACACTTCTCTCTCTCTCTCTCTCTCTCTCTCTCTCTTCTGGTTGAAAAATTATCTGAAAACACTTTGAATCATTTAGAAACTAGGAGATAAAATTTTGCTCAGGAAAGTTTATTTTCATTTTCTTTTTGCTTTCCCCCACCATCACCTTCAGCATCACTAGTTGAAAGTGAAGCATATCACCTGTTTCCCGTTTTACAGTAATTAAACAGTTTACAAATTATCAATTAATGTATGTGTGTAAAGAAAAACTGTATACAAATGTGTGCGAGTATGTAGCTACGTGTGTGTGCATGCAAACACACATACAAACACACACAAAAAAAATGAGAGAAAAAACAAGGAAAAAACCCACCAAGAGCATCCAAATTAACGAGGAAAAATCTATTGATATCTCTCTAGTTTAGTGATACAGAAAGGCCGGAATTTCAGCTGAGTGGATGAGATATCAAACTATAAAATCATGGTTTGCGAGTTCATCTCCTGCAGCAGAGATGTAAACATTTTGGAGTATTTCAAGAGTAAGAGAAGGAATGTGGTGATGTGATGTGAGAAGAATTAGTGTGCATCTTCTTTTACTTACTTCAGTCATTTCTGCAGCCATGCTGGGACACAGCCTGAAGAATTTTAGCTGAACAAATCAACCCCAGTACCTATTTCCATTTTTTTAAGCTTGGTAGTTATTCTATTGGTCTCTTTTGCCAAACCACTAAGTTACAGGGACGTAAACACACCAACACTGGTTGTCAAGCAGTGGTGGGGACAAACACAGACACAAATATAAATATATATATATATATATTCAATGGGCTTCTTTCAGTTTCTGTCAACCAAATCTACTCATGAAGCTTTGGTCAGCCTGAGGCTATAGTAGACACTTGCCCAAGGTGCCATGCAGTGGAACAACTCCATTTTTTCTACACTCTGTTGAAAGGCAAGTGCCTTCCACTTTTCTCAGCAACAAAACTTAACAAAACTTACTCAACATTCCACCAACTCTTCTATATCACAGCTTGTTCCAACAGAAATTTGAATCAACATCACCACCACTGCGATGTATCACACAACCATGGGCAGTCTCAAGTGGTTTGATGTCAAAAGGCTTGAGGAGTTGACAAACAAGCCCGGAGCCTTTAATGGTGAACTAATGATCAAATATTTTGAGTATTTAAATTAATTTTATTTGTTAATTGATCATGATATAATTAGGATCTTTTTCCTTTTTTCCTTTTAATTTCCATATTTTTTTATTTTTTTAAAATTTTATCTAGTTTCAGCTCACGAGCTGTGGTCATGCTGGGGCACCGCCATATATATATATATTAAAGCTAAAATAGCTGGTTTTAAAATTTCTGATAGAGATTCAAGTAGTATCAATACTAAGCAGTTATGTTTGTTGCCACTTTTGCATGGCTGTTCCATGCAGAACAATGTTACTACATTTTAATCCCAGGAAAAGATCTTTTCCAGTTAGTTAATGACACAACTTATGACTGTTATATTGCCAGTAAGGGAGCAAACCATTCCCTTCCAGCATAGGAAGACCAGTAGACCAACCAGTTTCTGGGTGCACGCCCATCCTCAGATGCTTGCCTGCTAGAGTCACTCATGCCAGTTCGCAATATATAAACAAATAAGTAACAATCAGTTGCTGATCTTGCAAGCTAAAGTAGCTGGTTTTAAAATCTGTCATATGTATGTATGTATATAGATATATATATGTGTGTGTGTGTGTGTATGTACGGGAGGTTTCTTTCAGTTTCTGTCTACCAAATCCACTCCCAATACTTTGGCTGGTCTGAGGCTATAACAAGAGACACACGCCCAAGGTGCCACACAGTGGGGCAGAATCCAGAACCATGTGGTTGGGAAACAAACTTCTTACCTGTACCTATAATTGATCAAAGTTTAATTAAGATCTTTTCTTTCTTTTCTCTTTAATTTCCATGCTAAGAAGCAGTTAGGTGTCACCATAACTTTTGGGGTAACCTTGAAAGGTAATGGTCTGTGGAGATGATCGTCACAGGTGGAATATGTTGTTAACCTCTCCCCACCACCTATTCTTGGTATTTTGAATGTATGTTTATTTTTTACGTTGCTAAGTTACAAAGATACTACTGCAGTTAATGGACATACCAATACCAACAGCTTTGGGTGGAGTATGATTTTATAGCTCTGACTCATCAACATAGAGCAGTTGAAATAAAAAGTTCTTTAAAAATAAAATGAATTAAAAAAAAAAAGGAACTATTTCTCTGAATTCATTGCGATTAGATTTTTTAATTTATTCTTACTTCTTTAATATTGTAATTTTTTTTTCCCCCTCAAGACTTTAAAGCATTTCACCAAAATTCAGAAGTTTTTATAAATGATAAATATCATCTTTGAATTCTACCATTTTTCTCAAAGCAATTTTCAAATGAATATTTAATGAAAAAAATATCTGTAGTTCAAAGTAAAATCTAAAATTTCTAGACATATCAGAAAAATAGATATGCATTGTAGATATATGTAATTATATCTTTATCTTTTTGCTGTAGTTAACATATGTAAAACTTTAAACAAATGTTATCTTAACTATGGGAAAAAAACCCAAAGACATACTCTGTTACACAAACCAGTTATCAGTAAGGCGGGAAGGTGTAATCTATAATGGAAACACCATTTGTATAATTTGTACCAAGTGTATCCCTGCATGTCATGAGAGGTGACCAAATGGGTTAGCATCACAAAGGTCATCCAACTGTAAAGCAATTCTGCAAAAAACTTTCATCCAATTCATGCCATCAAAAGTACAAACAAATGTAAAACTGCTGATGGTATAGGCACAGGCATGGCTGTGTGGTAAGAAGCTTGCTTCTCAATCACATGGTTCCAGGCCCAGTTCCAATATGTGGCACCTTGGGCAAGTGTCTTCAACGATTGTCTTGGGCCAATAAAAAGCCTTGAAAGTGGATTTGGTAAACAGAGTCTGAAAGAAGCCTGTCCTATGTGTGTGTGTGTGTTTGTCCTGCCATCACTGCTTGACAGTTGATGTTGTTATGTTTATGTCCCCGTAAATTAGCAGTTCAGCAAAAGAGACAGGTAGAATAAGTACTAGGCTTTAAAACCCTTCAAGGCTATGCTCCAGCATGGCCACTGTCAACTGACTGAAACAAGTAAATTAATAAAAGAATATATATGTACATACAATAGGTGGAGTGGCTGTGTGGTAAGAAGCTTGCTTCCCAAACACATGGTTCTGGGTTCAGTCCCACTGTCTTCTACTATAGCCTCAGGTTGACAAAAGCTTTGTCAGTGGATTAGGTAGATGGAAACTGAAAGAATCCCGTTGAATATATGTGTATATATATATATATGTATGTATTTGTGTGTCTGTGTTTGCCCCACCAACAGCTCTTGACAGCCTATGTTGGTGTGCCTACGTCTCCATAACTTAGCAGTTTTGGAAATGAGACCAATAGAATAAGTACTAGGCTTACAAAGAATAAGTCATGGGGTCAATTTATTTGACTAAATGTGGTGTTTCAGCATGGCCACAGTCAAATAACTGAAACAAGTAAAAGAATAAAAGAATATATATATATATATATTTATATATACATACACACACGAATGTAAAATGCACCAATAAGTGTTAGCTTGATCTCCAGTGTACCATGAAGTCAAAACAATAAACAATTGAGAATTACTGAGAGTGGTTGTAGCATGTTGGTGAATGGAGGTTTACCAGATAGATGGTCTTCAGTTTTTTGGGAGAGGAGTGCAGCAATATGTAAGTGTAAGAAACATAGCTAATGTTTTTATTCTTTTTTAAGAGACAGCAAGTGAGGAATCCTTGATGGTAGAGAGGGGAACTTCTTATCAGATGCCTTATAGTCCCTCATTCTTTGGTGATGCATACAACATCAGATGTTAGATAATTTCTCTCAAGGTGTACCAACAGCTCTCACCTTGACAGAACTGACTTTGCCTGAAACCAATAATGAAATCAAAGACACTACCAATAACAGCACCAGGCCCTTGTTCTTTTGTTGGATAGCTAATAATATGGGCCAATCTAATTATGAAGGGAGAATATGTTGTCATCCCTGTTTAAGTAGTGATGTTTGCAAAGCCTTTGCTTGTGGAAGCAAAGCATGTTTGGCACGAGGTGTATCTATGTTGCATGTAGGAAAGACGCCTGTTGTATTAAAAACTGTTATCAAAGAATGAGGGGGGGAAACTATTATCTGCATGGGGGAGGGTGGGTGTATGGGGTGGGGTTGGAGTGTTTGATGTAACAACAAATAGGTCATAACATAAGAAGAGAAAAGAAAGGCAGTGGGGGTAACCAACTGAGGGAACACATTATACACAGCTGTATCAACACAGCCATATCAGCCATATATATAATATATATATATATATACACACACACGTGCATACACACAGGTGTGTGTGTGTGTATTTATCAACATAATGTAAGATGATGTAACAATGTTATATTCAGGCTATCAAGGTGTTTAAGTTAGATTTGAGAAGAGGAGATATTCAATACCGACTTTATCTTTGTGATAAAAGAATCTGAACACACTCGTATAAAACAGCCTAAACCAACTTTCTACAACAGTTACATGCGTAGGTGTAGGTATAAATGTGTGTGTGTGTGGTGTGTATTTATCAACATAATGTAAGATGATGTAACAATGTTATATTCAGGCTATCAAGGTGTTTAAGTTAGATTTGAGAAGAGGAGATATTCAATACCGACTTTATCTTTGTGATAAAAGAATCTGAACACACTCGTATAAAACAGCCTAAACCAACTTTCTACAACAGTTACATGCGTAGGTGTAGGTATAAATGTGTGTGTGTGTGTGTGTGTGTGTATGCATGTGTGTGTTGTGTATATATGTGTAGGTGTACTGTGTATATGAGAGTGTAATGGGTATACACACACAGACACATATGTATATGTATATATAACTCTGAAAATACATATAATAATGATTAAAAAGCAACAAATACAATGAAGAAAATTGGTGAAAATGCTGGAGAATAACTGCATAATACACTGAAAAATTTATTGATCACTACCATATATAACTAATGTCTTAAGCGTTCATAGTATGTGGTGATCTCACACCATGTGTAAACAAACTATTAGAGCACAGTTCATATAAGCATAAGACTAATTTATTCCAACCTCACCACACACAAAATTGATAATTTGAATAAAAAGAAAATTATTCAGTCCAAGACTATTCATAAGAGAATGCATATGTAGCATCTAATGTGCTATATTTTGCATACATAGATCATGCCTGCACAATATGACACCAACTGAAACAAGTAAACCAATACTCCTTGTAAAATTATGGCAATTTTAAAAATAAAGGCCTTAGTTTACTCCTCAAGTCTCACGAATAAATCAGAAAAGCATAAATGGATGTGAGAGGAATATATTTTTATTCAGCATGTGTATTTTACAGTATAACTAACCAGAAAATGAAAATGGGACAATATATTTGTATAAAACCCAGAAATTGAAATAGAATATTTGAAAGAAAGAATACTTTATGAAACACAAGTTATGAATACAAAACCACTAATAAAAAATCAAAACAGTGAGACTACAAACCAAAAAGATAGAACTAACATATGGAAAATGAAACAAAACACAGTAAGTTGAAACTCTATACACTTACATAATATAGACAAACAAAAATACCGACCAGAACAACATAAACAAAAATATGAATGCAAGGGGATATGAGGAAGGGTTAAGAATAGGAAATTCTAATGGTGGAAGTCATGACCATGACAACCTAAAGCTGGAAATAATTCAAGAATTAAAAACAGTAGATTTCCTATGATTAAACTCATCGCCCAATAATAAGACTTGATAAAATAACAATAAATAAAAGAGACTTAAAACAAATACATTAACATCACAAGCCTAAATTAAATAACAAAAGCAGCAGCCATTGCTGTTACAAAAGAAATTAGGTTTTCCACTCGGATCTACTTCAATGGGAATATCAAGACTCAGACAAACAACTCAGAAAATAAATATACAGAAAAAGAGAGAAAATAAGTGAAAAGATCTCTCAATCCTTCATGAAATCAATAACAAAAGGACAAAACTAAAAGCAAAAGAAAAAATACTACAGCAATATGATATAACAAAAAAAAAAAAAAGAAGTATCTGAAATCAAAGAATGCTTCAAACACAAAGAATCCTTCAGTATGGAAAACAATGATTCTTTGAACAAAACACTGTAATTTCACCCTAAAATGATTTTGTCAAGAACTTGATAAACATAAAATAGAAATCAATACAGAATCTACAGCAGAAGTTGAAGAATTGGGTGGTGGAGGTGGTGGTGGTGGTTGTGAAATTGCATCAGCAGAAAAGGGATCACCATGGACAAGATTGCATAAAACAATGAACGTTGAAGCTAAACAAACACAGGAGGTCGTAACCATAAAAGAAATAGCCCCTATACTACAAAATTAAATAGATAAATAAATAACTGGAAGGCACTAAAACAAAAGATACCAAACGTCTGACACATAAAGTGCAAGCACAAGTTTTTAATGAGATACTAATGAAGCTGGAAGCAACACTTTTGACTGGCTTACTGAAGGAAAACCCATTTCAATCCTCAAGAGTAATGAAGGAGTAAAGCCTAAAGACTATAGACTTGTAACCTGCCTTCCTACAACCCACAAATCCTTAACTGCAATAACATAGCAGAGAGTGAAGAAGCATCTCAATAATAAAAAGCAAAAACAAAACCCATTTCCAGAAGAGCAGAAAGGATGCTGCAAAGGCTCATGTGGTTATAAAGCTCAATTACTGATTAACAAAGTTATAACTGAAGGAGAAAGAAGGGTCTGAACACTGTAAGGATTCACTATCAAAAAGCTTTTGATAGTAGTCACCACAAGTGGATCTTGGAAGCACTAGCTATGAGTAAGGCAGCACCAGTAATAAAAAGATATATAAAACATGTTAGAAATAAATGGCAAAAATTTTGCAGATGCAAACCAAAATGGGAATTATATAAATGAAACATTATGTAAATGCAACATCTATTAAAGGTGAAAATTCCCAAGGTAACTCCCTTTCCATCTGGCACTGATACTTTTTAACCAACATGTACTGAGATTAGATACATTACTCTGGTAAGATAATCAACCATCTTTTGCATGTTGTTGCCTTCAAACTGTATGCTGCAAATGACAAACAACTAGAAACACTACTGCAGACAGTCCATGAATATACCAGAGAAATTGATATGAGATTTCAATAAGAAAATGTACCTAGGCAACCTTGAAGAGAGGAAAATTAATTAAAAACATTAATACCATGCTAAGTACAGAAACTGAGATAAGGGAACTAAAATAAACACAGACATATAAATACTCAGGAATCAATGAACTAGATAGTACACACAAGTGAAAGAAAAGATTGAAACATGAACAAAACAGAAAACCATCTTCTGTTTTCATAGAAGCCAACAAATATAAAACAAAGATTGCAACAAAAGATAGTTATGAAGGAAAAGCAGTAACAACAGAAAATGGGGAAAGGCTAAAATTTAAACTAAGGAAAAGGAAAGCCTCCTAATTTAAGTATGACTCCCAAAAGGTAGTATTGTATTGTTCAAAGAAATGGAAAATTCATCCAAATATAAAGATCTGGGAATTGAGGGAACTTCATTGAGACAGTTGATAACAGAAATAATCTCTATTACAGGGCTTTGGAAATGATAAAAAAAATCATGCAGACATATACATAGGCAAATCCCAGGACTTACAAATATGCAAAACATATAGAAAATAGCATAGATAAGGCACACAGAGTTGTGCTTAACACTGCAGTGGAATAATAATAATAATAATAATAATAATAATAATAATAATAATAATAATAATAATAATAAAGGTTTCAAATTTTGACATAAGGGTCAGCAAGCTTAGGAAAGGGGTTGGTCAATTATATTGACCCTAGCATTTAACTGGTACTTATTTTATTGATCCCAAAAAGATAAAAGGCAAAGTTGACCTCAGCAGAATTTGAACTCAAAACTTAAAGATGGATGCTAAGCATTTTGTCCAGTGTTCAAACTATTTTGCCAGCTTGCCGCCTTAATAATAATAATAATAATAATAATAATAATAATAATAATAATAATAATAATCCTTTCTGTTATAAGAAGGCATGAAATTTGGGGAAAGGGAGCAAGTTGATTTCATCAACCCCAGCACCTGACTGGTACCATTATTTTATCAACCCCTAAAAAGCAAAGTGAAGTGTAGTATGGAATGATATAAAAAAATAGCAGAAAGTATACACAGTATAGTGTATAAACAAAAGTAAAGCAGCATATATAGTATACATCAATAAATGTAAAAAGGTGATAGAGATGTGATCCTCCTGATACAGGAGGACTCAATTAAAGAACCCCATCATCCAAGACCCCACTGAATACCAAGCGCAAGTGTCCTCTCCAACACCTGTTCTCCACTTTACAGGTCTACACTTAGGGTGGTGTCATTTACTCTTGCCATTTTTACCATTTTCATCCACCTTTCAATAAATTCACTCAAGAATAGCACATCCCTCTCTACTTTCACTTTCCTTTTGAAGTTAAACTGGAAAAAGTTGATGAGGGCTCTACTGAAAAGGAATGTCTCTACCCTCATATATCAGACAACCTTTTTTTTGCCATAGCCACCAGACAAAGGAAAACTGTTGCTTACCTACCTGATTAAAAGGCTGCAGGGCAATCATCTTTATAGATTTAGCCAATAGACAGATCTGTCCCACTTGTGACAGCAGCTGTTTGATATAACTCCACAACTCAACAATGCCAAGACACTGAATGAGTGTAGGCAGAACAGTTTTCTTGCTCTGTGCACATCTCAGACAAGCCCATCTGACAGCACATGCATGTTAGTAGAGCTTATCTTGACTCAGCTGCACTCCTTGAGAGCTCTGCCAGACCAAGAACTTCTGGAAATTATCCATGGTAGTACCCAACTAGAAAGTCCTCTGGAACTGACCAGTCCATTTTTGTTAATGCCCAGAGTCCCTGAGAAAGTCATACTTAGCTGCCAATAATCCTCTATAGATAGCTAAAGTGGAACATTCTCTGATCCCATTGCCTGACTGGTAGAGAGCTACAAGCATCAAATGACATTTTAGGTGCCAGACACCCAACCTCAATCTTTTTTTTTTCACCCATGAAAACACTAATGTATACAAAATCAAGAAACAGTTCTAAACAACATAGTATGGTTTACATTCTAATGTAAGTTCTTGTCCTTGTAACAGATATTCTCAAAATTTCTTATTTAACCCAGCAGGGGCCGGAAGCTGTGTCGAACAATATTACTCTACAATGCCTACTCAAGGGGACTAGTTGTTGCATAGTCAGTATTTGTTTCTATTCAATGTCAGAGGAAATAATATTATCATTATAATTATTATTATTATTATTATTATTATTATTATTAAAAATAAGATGATGAAAATGAGAATTTATAACATGGGTACAAGACCTTAAATTTTGGAACAGAGCACATTTGTTTCTTGAATTGACCTCAATACTCAAATGACAAAGTTGATCCCAGCAGGATTTGAAATCAGAGTGTAAAGGATGTAACTAAGCACAATACTTTACTTTAATAAAGTCAACATATTGGTTTCATTTTCAGTTTTTTATTCATGTATAAAATTAATTTGTTCATAACAGATATTTTCTGATAAATTAGGGTTACTAAAAAAATTAGAAAAGAAATTAAATATCAGCATAGTGGTAATAGCAGTGATGGAGTTGTTGTTGTGGTGGTGGTAGTGGTGGTGGTGTGATTAGTGTTAATGATGCAAACGGTACTGGTAGTGGCATTACTAAAGATGGCAATGGTTATGATGATGATGATGATGATAGAGGCAATGGAGATGATCATATTAAAAGGCTGATGATGACAATGATGATGGTGGTAGTAGTGGTGGTGGTGGTAGTGGTTAGCACAGTGTTGGTGATGCTCATCATGATGATGGTGATTGTAAGGCCAGAAAGAGTTCACAAGCTGAACAGAGGAAGACAAGGGGGCAGGTGAACATATACTTTAGAGACATATTAATAATAATCATCATAAAATTTTCGATTTATCATTATCATATTTAATAATTTCAATGAAAGAAAAAATAATGATAATAATAATAATATAATAATAATAATAATAATAATAATAATCATTACTATTGTTATCATTATTATTATTAGTAGTAGTATTACTATTACTAATCTGTCATAAAGTCATAGAAGTGATTATAAGTCCACAGGTTCTTTTTCAATAGACTGATGACAGATTTAGATTCAGCTTAATCCAGCTGCTATAATCCTTTATTAAACTAGATTTTCTATCAATTTCTCTTTTACAAATCCCTTCTCTGTAAAGAAAGAATATATTAACTATATTTAAGAGTTAAAAGTAATTCTCATTTAAAGAAGTGGTAAGGTGTTAATTTTAAGCTATGATCAGCTCAAATTCAGCAAACCTATTTTAAAGGTGGTTCCAACTGTGATCTGTCCCATTTTTTGTTTTGACTAAAAATATATATAGGACTATATTGACTGATATATGCTTTTCTAGGATACAGGATGTGATGGATGGAGTGGGGGAATTTGGCTGCTATTTCTGACAGTTTGGGTCATCACAGTAGAGTGGTTGAATATGAGCTCCCTGGGGAGAGAGTGAGAGTGGAAATGCTTTAAAACTTAAATTCCTCAGCTACTCAAAACTACTCCCAGTAAAATCTTATCCCCTCATTTACCACTTGCATCAATTCTACCACATTAGCCTTCACATGCACTTATACACACATGCATCAAAACACACATACATATACACAAAAACACTATAAAATGAAACGCTTCAATGGTGACCCAGTGACCCACTAGGTTTTACAGGACAATTTCTTACCAGATAATCTTATTTAAGATTATTTCAGCTTACAGCTTGTCAAGGAGAAAGAAAATGGGTATAGTTGTCCAAAATTTCAATGACTTATATTCTATATAGGCATCATCCTCATCACTGTTTAATGTCTATTTTCCATGTTGGCATGGGTTGGACGGTTTGACTGAGGACTGGTAAGCCAGTAGGCTGCACCAGGCTCCAATCTGATCTGGCAAGGTTTCTACAGCTGGATGCCCTTCCTAACGCCAACCACTCCAAGGAACCAGTCAGGCAGCACTGGCACCAACCATGTTTGGATGGTGCTTTTTATGTGCCACAGCACAGGAGGCAGTTGGGGGGCACTGGCATCAACCATGTTTGGATGGTGCTTTTTATGTGCCACTGGCATGGGGAACCAGTCAGGCAGCACTGGCATTGACTCATGCTTGAATGGTGCTTATTATATGCCTCCAGCATAGGTGCTAGTCAGGCAGCACTGGCATTGGCCACAACTACGATTTTGATTTTGATTTTACTTGACTCAATAGATCTTCTCAAGCACAGCATATCACCTGATGATTCAAGGGTACTTTTAAATGGGCTGGTTATGCAACACTGGCATCAGCCACGGCTGTGATCTCACTTTACTTGCCAGATCATTGGCCACAATTCGGTTTCACTTGACTAAACAGGTCTTCTCAAGCACAGCATATCACCCGACAATTCAAGGGTACTTTTAAATGGGCTGGTTATGTGACACAGGTATTGGCCATGGCTGTGACCTCACTATACTTGCTGGGTCTTCTCAATCACAGTATATCTCCAAAGGTCTTGATCTCTTGTCATTGCCTCTGTGAGGCCCAACATTTGAGGGTCATGCTTCACCACCTCATCCCATGTCTTCCTGGGTCTCCCTCTTCCACAGGTTCCTTCCACTGTTAAGGTGTGACACTTCTTCACACAGCTCTCCTCATCCATATGCAGCACATAACCATATCAGTGCAGTTGTCTCTCTTGAACACCACATCTGATGCTTCCTATGTCCAACATTTCTCTCAGGGTGCTTACACTCTGTCATGTATGCACACTGACATTATACATCCAGAGAATCATACTAGCTTCATTTACTGCTGTGTAGCATGGCTGTTCACATACATGCATCATATTGTCTACCTTTTACTCTGAGTGAGAGGCCCTTTGTTACCAGCAGAGGTAGGAGCTTTCTGAGCTACATGGATTTTCACTGACTAGTTGTTACTGCTACTATTGTCTAACTTCAGGTCATCTCTGATCCAGTAGATATATAATTAAAGAAATTCATGCCTTGACCATTCTGTCTTTTTCTTTTTTGTTTCAAGCAGTGTACATTGATCTACCATTTCCACTGACTGAGACTTAGCTACTATTTCTAGCAGGTTGAGCACCCACATAGATGCTTTGTCACTGGCCTGTTTCCTGGTTTGGTCGCCTTAGCTGTAAATTGGTGCTGAGAAGGTATAATTAGCCATTAAAAGGTACCTTGGTGTGGTACAATCAGTAAATGGATTATGTCTTAACTTCAATTCCTTCTAAAGGAGGGAAGTGGCATGACTATCACAGACTCTTACTCTTTTATACACTTATTAAGACTTTATAAAAAATTATATATTACATATATAAAATAGATAAATCTTCATTATCCCTCTTAATTTTTAATAATCTGTTTTGTGACCTAAATATTTCACAAAAACAATATTCACTCACACAGAGGAGAGCACAAACAGAAAGCCTAACCATTCATTGTTTAATCCTTTCAGTTGACACCACTAACAACACAAGCATCATCACCACTGATACCATCAGCTATTTTGTCATCACTCTGGATTACTCTAGCCTTTCACAAGCTATTCTAACTTTGGGGACCACATAATGCTAAAGTTTGAAACTGAAATAGAAATATCTGGTCCCATTTTTTAAAACAGTAGAGAGAATGGAGGATTTAAAAAAAATTATATTTGGTTGCTATATTGAAAGGTCATATGTCTAAATAAACATTTCCTTAGTGTCTATTGTGGTTTAATTTAAATACAGTAGGGAGTTTTGCCTACTGTTTCTTACATTGAGCAGATTACATTTCCAAGTTGGAGGTTCCTTAGTTCCTTACTACCTCTTGTGGGCCTTGTTTGTTGAAAAAGATTTTTCAAGTACATTGAGCAGATCACATGGCTATATAGTTGGTTCCTTAGTGACTCTTTCAGTCCCTATTTTCAATTAACTGACCAGTTCATTAAGAGATTTAGCTGCTATATTGTGTAGGTCAAGCAAAGACATAGCTAAAGGTTTTCTTATCCTTCAAGAGGAAATTAGAGAATGGTTTTGTCAGAGAGGAAACAAAAAAAGAGATGGATTTCAATCCTTTCAGTCAGCTCTTCATAATATTCTTTTACTTAAGCACTACTTACCTACTCCATGCAAAAGAAGAAAATCTACCAGATTAATCATTTTATATACATATATAATACACACATACATGCATACAAACATACATACATTCATATCTACATACAAGTGTATGTGTGAGCGTGTGTAGGACTAAATTTACTTTGTATTTGAAATTCAAGCTTCTTAAATTTCCATTCCACTTTTCATGTACACATCATAGGTGTAGATGAGGTAAGATGTGCCATGTGAAGTGCATGCATGTGTATTATAATTCTCCCTCTATCATACACACATACAAACACACCCTATACATAAATATATCCACATGTGTGCGCATGAATATAGACACACAGACCTGCCCCTACAGAAGTCTGATAGCACTGAATAAATATCTTTTACCAAGGTGTTTACTAAAAGACTTGGCAATCAACCTTGCAACCTGAGACTTGCCTTATCCCAGCAAGATAGAGACTGGTTGGTCTGTTAATAAATAATCCATTCATACACACACACTCTCACGCACACACACACACATACATATATATATAAATACACATACACACGTTGCGAAATCACCATTAATCTATAAGTACAGCGGCACTGAGTGAAGTAAGGAAAGAAATTTTTTAAAAAAAGGAAATAACACACACACACACACACACACACATACATACACAGACATGCACAGAATTTATTTATATATTTTATGATTTTACTGCACTCTAACAATGTTCATAAATTGCCTGTCAATAAAATAATTAAAAAATATCTCACTATGTTTATAGTGTTTTTTTTTTATCTTTTGGTAAGGAGAGAAGGCAATGTTCATGATTCTTTATAGGGGCTTCCATAAATGATGGGAGGAAGGAACATATCCTCAAAACAGAAGCCTAACTTAGGTACTTGCATTAGGGACACTGTAATAAAAATGCACCAAATATGTCAAGTGATGCTGTTAAATCAGACAATGGGTTAAGTCTACCACTGAAATAGGCCATATATATATATATATATATATATATAGATATATATATATATATATATATTATATATATATATATAATATATATATATGAAAATTTGTTGTTGAAAATGCACCTGAATTGTTTTTAAATAAATCTATTTACATATATACCAAACTAGTTCCACCAATATTTTTTGCTTATCAATGGTAAAAATTCAAAATTGTGAAGTAGAAAAACATGTTTAAAAGATTCAATGTTTACAAGATTGAATAATATCAAATATGATTTAAATGTTCACAACAGTCAAAAATATAAAAAATGTGATTCACCTAAGGTTCAGTCATACTGTATGTATGTAAATAAATTTATTTAAAAACAATTACAAGATTTTCAAATACAAGTTCATTTTCAACACCAAATTTTCCTGTATTTTTCCTATGTGGAATTACAGCCCTTCTTTTGTTATATATATATATATATATATATTATATATATATATATGGAGAGAGAGAGAGAGAGAGAGAGAGAGAGAGAGAGAGGGGGTATGAGAGAGAGAGAGGGGGCATGAGAGAGAGAGAAGAGATTATTCTTTTACAAGACAGTAACTTTGGACACTCTTGAAGTTTCTGCTTGCTTAGCCTACATTGAGCTGAACTTCGAAGTTACTGTCAACACTATACTTGCAAAAGAATAATAAATATGTACTCTACAAAAAAGCATTGCGTTTGATATAAAATTGTTTTTATTATAACTCAACATAAAACAAATATATATATATATATATATATATATATATATATATATATATATATTTATATATATATATTGTGCTTGTACCATAGCTGTTCTGCTTGTATCATAGCCAGGGCCAGATTTACATATGGTCCAGTATGGGCCATCAGTTAGGGGCTCCAAAACTTGGTTGGGGGATAGCCTTAAACTCAGAGAAGCCTAAAGATTGGAGTTAAAAATTTATATATACATAATCAAATAAACACTTTGAAATTTTCTTTTACCTGTTTAATATTTTTGTTTATCTATTAGAGCTCTTTAAAAATCATTGAACTCTATTTTGATTTATTGAAACCTTTTACATTTAAAAAGTCATTTAATTTATCTGAGTCTCTCTGAATTTACTAAAAACCCATTTAGTTTGGGGGCCCTCTTTAAACTGTTTTGGGCCTCTAGATTTAATGAGTCCTTTATTATCTTATGATTTTTTTTTTGAATTAGCAAAACCATAGGGACCAAAACCTATTGGTTTAGGGACCCTGCTAGGTCTAAACTCAGCTCTGGTCACAGTTAGTTGTTATTGTGCATGTGCCATTGTTGTGCATGAGTAATAATTGTCATGCATGTGTAATAGTTGTTGTGTATGTGTCATAGCTGTGCACATGTCATAGTTGTTGTTATGCATGTGTCAATTGTAATTGTGCATGAGTCACAGATGTTGTGTATATATCATAGATATAATTGTATGTTAAAGTTGTTGTGCATGTATGTTTAAGATGTTATGCATATGTATTTCATACCTGTGTATGTGTCATAGATGTTGTGTATGTATCATAAATCATGTTGAATATATCTCATAGACCTTGTATATACATCACAGTGGTTTTGTGCATGTGTCATGTATATAAAGTTGTTCTATACATATTGCATATCTCAATTATTGTTGCATGTTATAGTTGTTATATATTTCATAATTGTAGTATTAGCTGCTGTGTCTGCTCTAACACAAAAGTTTTGTAAAAATGATACATGATGGAGTTGTGTGGCACTGGAAAGGTATAGAAATAAAAGACAGTGCAAAGGAGAAAAGGGTGAGTAAGCTTATCTCTTCATCATACTTTTACACTGTAACAGCTGGTGAAGCAGGCAAGAATGAAAGACGGTTAGAGTGAATGGATCTGCTCTAAGAGTGCCTCTGTAGCTTGGAGAATAACAGTAGGACAAGGGCTCGTGCCTTTGGTGGTTAGAGTAATCCTGAGTCAGTAAGGTTTCTTGATTGGCCCTAATCAGGAGGACTGCATCATCCATGTGTTCACAAATTTTGTATACTATGTATACTTTTATTTTATTTCACCATCTTTTCCTTCATCTTTAATGTAAACTCTCGTTCAAATTGCATGCTGCCCTTGTGGTATCCCCCACATCTATGCCCCTGTGGCAAATAAAAGAAATCCTCTTACTCCTTTTCATTATTATTATTATTATTATTATTATTATTATTGGCAGAATTGTTAACACACCGGGTGAAATGCTTAGTGATATTTCACCTGTCGCTATGCTCTGAGTTCAATTTCTGCCGAGGTTGGCTTTGCCTTTCATCTTTCAGGGTTGATAAATTTAATACCTATTTCTTTACTACCCACAAGGGGCTAAACATAGAGGGGACAAACAAGGACAGACACACGGATTAAGTCGATTATATCGACCCCAGTGCGTAACTGGTACTTATTTAATCAACCTCAAAAGGATGAAAGGCAAAGTCGACCTCGGCGGAATTTGAACTCAGAACGTAATGGCAGACGAAATACGGCTATGCATTTCGCCCGGCGTGCCAACTTTTCTGCCAGTTCGCCGCCTTTATTTAAATTTATTACTGATAAATTTAATACCAGTCACGCACTAGGCTTGATGTAATCAACTTACCCCCTCCCTTCCAAATTTCAAGCCTTGTACCTATAGTAG
Organism: Octopus sinensis; assembly: GCF_006345805.1. Lineage (NCBI taxonomy): Eukaryota > Metazoa > Mollusca > Cephalopoda > Octopoda > Octopodidae > Octopus > Octopus sinensis. Next base: position 34,971,337 of record NC_043010.1, read on the forward strand.
AAAGGATTATTATTATTATTATTATTATTATTATTTGGATGTGAACCAGTTTGAGTAATTAAACCATTAACCTTTACTGTGTTTGCTATTGTGAAATGTCAAGCAGATGTGAAAAGAAAGCATCTTTGAAAAATCTGTCATGGCTAACAATTGGATTCTTCAGGAGGAAATTTCTAGCAAGAATGGAACAGAAGATGTTTGCTTGTTTTAGCTTTAATTCCAAAGATGATAATTTAAAAGCAAGATTCATCATCATCATCACCACCACCACCATCATCATCTGTTGTTGTCATCACTATCTCATCATCCTCTGTTGTCATCATATCATCATGCCTGGCATCACCGTCATTGCAATCATTCACTGTTGCTATTGTTGCTATGCTTGTCACTGGCATTCTTGTCACTGATATTCTCAACCCCGCCGCTATTTTTACCACATCAACATAATTATCTTCATCACAACCAGAGGTGTGTGAAAAAAAAAAGCAGGAAGATGTTTGCATTACATTTAATTCCACAGTACACCATACACACACAGAACACAAGTATAGACACACATGCATACAAACAAACATCCAAATAAACACACTGGTTCCTGGCATCTAGTGACACCTGTTACAATGTCTGATTCATATCCGAACAGAAACAAAAAAAACACAGGTGTATCTGGTGGTGGTGAAAATCTTGCATAAAATTATTATACAATATCAGAAAAAAAATAACTTCTAACAGAGGCTCAAGGGGATCAGATTTGAATGAAGGAAACAACCAATTGAATCAAAGCAAGTACTTGACTGATACTTTATTTCATTAATTGCAGCTGGCTGAGAGACACTGTCAATTTCGGCAGGATTTAAACTGAAAAATGTAAAGAAATATAACTAAAGACCGTAATGCTGAATATTTTAAGTCAAATTCATAAATTCAAGGGGGTTGACTATAGTTGACTGCATCAATCCCAACCCATTCTTGCATTTATTTTATTAACTCAGTAGAGATCAATGGTAAAGTCAACTGCAGTAGGATTTGAGCTGAGGAAAGGAAGGAAAAACTAAATACTGCAAACTTAACATGCTAACTTTTTTCCTATCATCAACCTTCAATAATATTACTGATGGTGGTGGTGGTGAGGAGAATTCTCTCCCCAGACACAAGGCTGAGAATAATTATAGTCACAGTATATTACAGCTACATAATTTATCAAATCCAGAAAAATAAAAGAACATAAAAGGAAAAAAAAAAATTAATAACAGAATTTGATCTGACGCCATAGAGAGAAAGAAGTAAATACCAGTAACATTTAGTCTGGATCATTTACCAACTGAACTATTGTGAACATCCTGATAATCCTGAAATTTGTTTTTCTTATTTAAGTATTACATTTAAAAGAGGGAAAGTCATCATCATCATCGTTTAATGTCTACTTTCCATGCTAGCTTGGGTTGGACGAATTGACTGAAGACTGGCAAACCAGATGGCTGCGCCAGGCTCCAATCTGATCTGGCAGAGTTTCTACAGTTGGATGCCCTTCCTAATGCCAACCACTCTGAGAGTGTAGTGGGTGCTTTTAAAGTGCCACTGGCATGAGGGCCAGTCTGCCGGTACTGACAATGGCCACGCTCGAAAATGGTGTTTTTTACATGACACCTGCACAGGAGTCAGTCCAGCAGCACTGGCAACAACCTCACTCGAAACTCACACATACTTTTGTTAAGACTGTATCCAGTTCCCATACTGCATTTTCTATATTTTTCAAAAATTTCATTTATTTGATATTATTAGAGTTACCACCCTTGCTTATTTTAAGCAAGCCTAGAGGGAGTTTTTTTTCTACTATTTGCTTGGATAATCTCAGTTAAAGTGTTTCAAGACATCTCAGTACTTGTATTTAATATACAGAAAATTCACCTGAAGTATTTTCCCTTAGCCCTATTATTGACATATTTTTGTCAATACCATCTCTATTTTGCAATACCCAAATGCTCATAAATGCTTTATATGTGGGAGAGAATATATAACATAGTAACCCTTTTGATACAAACCCTGCTGTAACTGTTCTTGTTTCTAAAAAAACTGAATCATTCTCTTTAAAGTACTATTCCTACCACTTATGCAAGAACCTTTCAAGTTATGTTCCATACACTAGCTTAACAATGGATAAGAGGATTAGTCACTAAATACTCAAATTCTTGATTTAAAAATAAACTGAAACATGCATACAGTAAATGTCATTAAAGATATGATTACAGAAGGATTAAAACTTACAATTACATACACTGAACATATTTTTCTTTAATAAGATGCTAAGAGGGCGCAGGCATGCCTGTGTGGTAAGAAATTTTTTTTCCAATCACATGGTTTCAGGTTCAGTTTCACAGCGTGGCATATTGAGCAAATGTTTTCTCCAATAATCTTAGGCCAACCACAGCTTTGTGAATAGATTTGATAGGTGAGAACTGAAAGAAGCCCATCATATATATCTGTGTGTGTGTGTGTGTGTGTGTGTGTGTGTCTGTGCTTGTCCCCCACCACTGCTTGACAATTGGTGTTGGTGTGTTTACATCTCCATAACATTTTGGCAAAAGAAACTGATAGAATAAGCACCAGACTAAATAATAATAATAATAATAATAATAATAATAATAATAATAATAATTACTGGAGTCGATCATTTGACCAAAAATTCTTCAAGGTGGTGCCCCAGCATGGACGTAGTCTAATGACTGAAACAAGTAAAAGATAAAAAGATAAGAAGGAAGAGGAACCGTACTCATAATCGCTGCGAAAACCACTTGGAGATTAATGAGTCTGATACAGCTGATGTCCACTTTGAATGTCTGCAGCAAGTCAATGACCACAGGAAAAACGTAGGTGGAGAGAGAATGGTAGAGAATTGTTTGGCCTGAATGCCTACAACAGAATGACCTCTGCTAAAGGGCATACAGGGACCAAGCAGTGGTTTGTTGTGGTTTGAAACTACACTTCCACCGCCCACTAGTGTGTCTTTCTAAACATCAGCAAATATTCCTATCATGTAACACATATAACAGTTGCACAATAATTTATGTATTACATTCTCACCATGTCAATTATAAGGAGAAAAGCAGTTGTTTCTACTCTGTAATTACCACCTTCTTAATATAACATTCCCTCCCCCACTTCTCAGTTAATAATCACTGTAATTAACAATGCAATAACCATAACTTGTTAACAAATGCAATCTAGTAAAGAGACACATACGTAGAGAAAGAGAGAGGCAAACAAACAGAGCAAGAAACACATGCGTACACACACATATCACAGTGACAGACACAATGCAGAGAGACAGAGAAAAAGAGAGCATGAGAAAGACATGTAGAAAGACAGACAGACACAGACAAAGGGATAGTATGTAATAAAAAACATTTAACTCTACCAATGTTGGCTTGCAGGTCCATATGTAGACACCAAAGATACTCTTTGAAAATTTGTCATGATAAAGTAGTGACCTGTCCACAAGAAGATTTACCACTGATCTTAACAAGTGCAGTCGAGATGGTTTAAACCTCTCAGTTGCAATGTCTTAATATTTCAGTTGGAGAATTAAAAAAAAAGGGGAATAAAAACTTGAAGGAAATAGAAAAAAACATGGTTTTCTAGCACAAACTTATCTGAAGACCCAATCTTCAGCAACACAGGAAGGAAGGAAGCACTCCGTCGGTCACGACGATGAGGGTTCCGGTTGATCCGATCAACGGAACAGCCTGCTCGTGAAATTAACGTGTAAGTGGCTGAACACTCCACAGACACGTGTACCTTTAACACAGTTCTCGGGGATATTCAGCGTGACACAGAGAGTGACAAGGCCGGCCCTTTGAAATACAGGTACAACAGAAACAGGAAGTAAGAGTAAGAGGAAGTTGTGGTGAAAGAGTATAGCAGGGATCACCACCATCCCTGCCGGAGCCTCGTGGAGCTTTAGGTGTTTTCGCTCAATAAACACTCACAACGCCCGGTCTGGGAATTGAAACCGCGATCCTACGACCGCGAGTCCGCTGCCCTAACCACTGGGCCATTGCACCTCCACTCAGCAACACAACAATATCAGTAGTAATGGTTTCAAATTTTGGCACAAAGCCAGAAATTTTAAGGGATTATATCAATCTCAGTGGTCAATTGGTACTTATTCTCTCAACCCTGGAAGGATACAAGGTAAAGTCAACCTTGATGGAATTTGAACCCAGAATGTAAAGCAGGAAGACATGCTAAGCATTTTGTCTGCTTTGCTAAAGATTCTGCCAGCTCACCACTCTAACAATGTTGTTGTTGTTAATAATAATAATAATAATAATAATAATAATAGAAGGAAGGAAGGAAAGCAGTGTGTGTGACTTTAAACTGCATCTGGTAGGGGATCCTTGTGCAAGAGTTCCAAGGTTTTGAGGAATAATCAGGAAAGTATTAGCTGAAAAGAATGAATAGCATGGTACCGTAGGCTGCAGGTAGTAAGCCCACTATGCATGCCAGACTCCAGGAGCTAAAAAAAAAAAGCCTATGATAAAGAGAAAATAATAATGATAACAGAGAAATATCAGTAGCAAGAAAGCTGAAGAGACCAATTGTCACAGGAATAATTGCTGTTTTGGTCTTCTGTTGAAGACCGAAACAGCAATTATTCCTGTGACAATTGGTACATTTGGTGCACTTGGCACTCTGAAAGACTGAAAGATTGGAATTGAAACTTGCATTGTTGACCTGCAGAAAAGTACCATCCTATATTCTGCAAGAATCCCAAGGAAGATTTTTGAGATATGAGCAGACTTGTCACCAAACCTCAAAATAAAATTCCTGATAATTGAATTAGCATGTACTAGCTTAATAATAATAATGGTTTCTAGTAAAAGTACAAGGTCTGAAATTTGGGGAAGTGGTTAGTTGATTACACCAACCCCAATACTTGACTAATATTTATCTTGTCAATGCTGAAAGGATGAAAGGCAAAGTTGACCTCAACAAGATTTGAACTAAGATCAAATACCACAAAGCATTTTTCCTGCTGCTCTCAGGATTCAGTCGATCTGCCACCTTAATAATAATGATAATATTAATGATAAGGGTTTCTGATTTAGGTACAAGGTCAGTAGTGTTAAGGGGACGATTGATACATGACTGGTACTATATTTTATTGACTGTGGAGGGATCAAAGGCGAAGTTGGCCATGACATGATTTGAGCTCAGAATGTAAAGAGCTAAAACAAATATCACAAAACATTTTCTCAGTTACCTTAAGCAAAATAAGCATGTGCTTAGGGCATTAAGGGAAGGTGAGCACCATGGAAATAGTAAATAGCAGACAGCATAAAAGAAATCACTTTAAACTTGCTAAAATAATATTCAAAATGATTTACATGCTTGGAAATATAATTGCGAAGTGTAAGGATCTGATTAAGGACTTTGCAATTAAAAAAAGTAGGAGAAAAATTTTCAAATATAAATAAAGTGGATGCATTCAAAAATAAACAATATTTTCCATCTTACTGTTAGTTTTGTTTCATTTTAAAAAGTAAACAGTTATTTATGGTTTATTATTGTTTATATTTTGAACTACATGTATATGGGTGGGGCACCAAAATCTTTTAAATGCTTAGGACCTCTATGGGTTTTAATCCAGCCTTGCATTTTCTCCAACACTTTAAAAATTTTACCATTCCACCTCATTTCTATTCTTTTTTTCTTTCTTTTGTTTTATTTTGTAATAATCATTTATTCCAATTTTGAATTTATTTTGCCAGAATTTCCATCTGAAACTGTGTGTTGAAAACAATATTGCTATATTTGGGAAAAGTCATAATTGAGAAACCCTATAAACACACTAAGTGGTTGTTTGGCTATTATCCACTTGTCTTCAGACATGAGTGCATTTATAGTAATTATCAATTATGATTCTTTTCAGATGTACCATTTTTTACCTTTTACTTGTTTCAGTCATTGGACTGCAGCCATGCTGGAGCACCACTTGGAATAATTTTAGTCAAATAAACCAAGCTCTGAACTTATTTATTCTTTAAGTCTGGTATTTATTGTACTGGTCTTTTTTCTGAGCTGCTAAGTTAATGAGGCATGAACAAAAAGACATCAGTTGTCAGTGGGGTGAGGTAAGACAGACACAAACACACACACACACACACACATATTAATCTTAGCTGTCATGTTCAGTTATAATGAAAACAGTTGTACATTAATCTGATGGGTTACTCTATACTTTTGTCAAGAACAAATTTATTATTCTTAAACAAGGACATTATTGACAGTGACTTCAAAGTTTTGGCCATTTAAGCTATCATTAGACTGCCAACAATGGTTTAACAGGCCAAAACTTCAAAGTAACTGTCAATGATATTCTTGTTTAAGAATAATAATAAATAAATAAATGTGTGTGTATGTGTGTGTGTGTGAGAGAGAGAGAGAGAGAGGCAGGCTCAGGCTTTCACACAAATTCTCTCATGGAGCATTGGTCGACCTGAGACAATAGTAGAAGACTCTTACCCAAGATGCCAGGCAGTGGAACTGAACCCAAGACTATATGGTTGCAAAGCATGCTTCTTAAACACATTGCCATGCCTGTGCTTATATAGCAAAATTAATTCAAATTATTACAAAAACAATTTCTAACAGGCCCCAACACAAAATCATTCCATTTAATAAACCTCAGTTTTTCACTGGTATAATACTCTATTGACTTCTGAAGGAGTAAAAAGCAAAGTCAGTCTCTGAATGATTTGAAATCAAGACGTAGAGGGATGTAACAAAATATCACAAGGTATTCTACAAAACCAGATATTTTAGGGAAGATGGAGAAAAAACACAGTCGAGTAAATTACACCTGCCCCCTCCCCATCTCTTTTAGTATTTGACTGATATTCATTTAATCATCCTTCCTCTTCCCCTGGAATGATGAAAGATAAAAATTGATCTTGTCAGGATTTGGACTCAGAAATGTATAGCGATGTAAGTACTACAAAAGCATTCTACCAACATGCCACCTATACTTCAAATCTATTATTAATAGCAACAACAAGGATTTCTAATTTTGGCACAAGGCCACACATTTTGTGGTGGGGAAGAGGTACAATAATAACAATAATGATGATAATAACAATAATGATGATAATATAATAATAATAATAATAATAATAATAATAATGATAATAATAATGATAATAATAATAATAATAATGGCAACCGCAACTTCCAGCTACACAAACTGTATCCCATTTCATTTAAGGAACACAACAGCAACAAGCTAGTAGAAAGAAGAGCAGCACCATGTTTACCATAATGTTCAAAACAGCAGCCCTTCACCAAAAAAAAAAAAAAATCCAAGCATAACTCAATATTGTCTGACTTTCATGGCATTGTATGATTCCATTTTGGTTGTTCTTTCTGCAAAGCTGCTTATTTACTATATGACTAACCCCCTAATGTCCCTCTACATAATAATAGCTTGCTGTTTCTTAGATGTGTTTTCCTTTTTCTTCTTTTCTTTGATGTTACATAGCTCCATTTACACAACTTGCCACACAATCTCTACAAATAGTGAGTAACACACAGATATATATATACATATCTGTATAACACTTGAGATGTACACACACACACACACACACATGTGTGTGTATGAGAAAGAAACATTTATTGACACAAAAATACAAGCAACTGAATGGTGGCACACAGGTTTCTCCCCTGCAAGAAATTTGTACACAATTATGGATGTATATATACAGACACACACATAAATATATACACAAAAAATGTGCAAAGAATACATACACACCCCACACTACACACAAGTATATCACATATGCAAACACACATAAATATGTATAATTATGTTTTCACATTTGAATTTTTGTATCTATGTGTGAATGAATGTATATGTATTATGTGAAATTCAAGTAAATTTATGTGACTAATGCATAAATGTACACACACACACACAGATATGTTTATGTGTGATTATAAAACTTTTATTCAGGTTTGGAGTATGCATATATATGTTTATGTGTGTACAGTAGATTTCTATACTGAAGCAGCTATTATTATAATTGAAACTCTGGAAATGAAACAAAACCAAAAGAATAAAATGGTATATAATAGATATGAATATTTACAAGTCAAAAATACATCACAAAAATCTGGAGTGATTTTTTTTTTATCTGAAAACGAGTATAGAAGGATATAATGGATGGAAGTATTTGTATTGTGTATTCTAATATGGAGTCACCCTTACTTGGTACTGCAGTACAACCATTATGCTAATAATACCATGTTTTTATCACCATTACTACAGTACAAGCATTACTATAGTACTCTCACTTATACCACTATATTACCAGTAATATAGTACTATTATAATCACTGCAGTACTATCATAATTGCAGTGTCACCAGCAATGCAGTGCAGTTATCTTTCATTGCCATAACACCATCAATACTGTAGTGCTGTACTCTTGCTGTACTAATAAGATTGTAGTATTATCACCAACCCTGCAGTATAATCATCAATGGTTTTACACCTTCATCATAGTATTACCTTTCACTATAGTACCAATATAACATCAGGAATGGGGTTACTGAAGTACCGCCAAGACTGCAATACCAGCATCACTAGAGTGACAACACTGCAGTATCACAATCAACATTAGTGCAATCCCGCAATCCCACTACCAGTAACTACAATGTAGTACAACTATCACTGGCATTTTTTCACCTTCATGATAGTACCACTTTTCACTGTAGTATCAAAATAACAGCCAGAACAGTGGCTCTGAAGTATCACCAAGACTGCAATACCAGCATCGCAAGAGTGACAACACTGCAGTATCACTATCCAGATTAGAGCAATACCACTATCACAGCCGTAATGGCCACATTGCAGTTGTACTATCACAGTAGCCACATCTTTGCAGTTCCACATCATTGTAGAGATAAAACTCTTGAAACATCATCATTAAATATGGCTAAAGCCATTGAGTGTGCAGTGGTTGATATTTTGTTGCAGATTCTATGAATGTGTCTCTAAATACAAACATTTCATAATTAACAAATCCAGTCTCCCTAGTTAAGTTATAAACAGGTAATGCAGGATTGAAAATAATCTCAGCTCTGAGAAATGTATTCTAACAGGCAAACACTTTTGAATACTTTTATTAGTTTACAGTGTCTGAATTCATCCTCTCCTAAAGGTGGTTAGCCAGAAAAGATACTGGGTACTATGGGTCCTTAGATGAGCTAGATCAATCACCTATTGATAAATAATCCTGATATTGAGATTCAGTTATAGGTAATAGATTCAAATGTCTGATAGCAGCTTCACTATCACCAGCATAACTATCACTAACCATTCTATCAACCTATAGACTTGATGTCAATAGCTACTCTAAAAGTAGCTGGTCTCCAAACCAATACACCACCAACAGCCAGTCTATCAGCAATCAGACTATCAACTAACACACTATCAACAGTTGCTCTATCGATTCATATACTATCAATAACTGCACTAACAACAGCCATACTAATAATAGCTGGTCTACCAACTGATGCACAGCCAACAGCCAGTCTATCAACCGATGCATTATCAACAGCTGCACCATCAATTGGTCTATCAACAATCAGACTATCAACTGGCACACTATGACCAGCTGTTCTATTGATTCATATGCTATCAATAGCTGCACTAACAACAGCCACACTAACAATAGCTGGTTCACCAATCAATGTACTACCAACAGCTAGTCTATTAACGGCTGGTCTATCAACAGCCAATCTACCAACATATGTACTCTCAACTGCAAAAAGGTGGGTAGGGTATATGCCAATTTCTTTTATGGGGTCTGTTGCCCACCCTTGGTTACCCATTGCTTTAGAAATCCACCTCACTCTACTCTAGCTCTTGCAAAGATACCATGGGTAAGGCATTTGATATTCAGGCATATCTCAAACTTATGTCAATAATTGGTTCCAAGGCATGCAACAAAACTCAAAAATGAACATAACATAGAAAAACATTAAACAAAAATTTATTAGCTTAAACTTGTTTTTATGAATGATTTGTACATATTTTCACATGTATTTTATTTGATTTTCCATTTCAATATCAGTTTTTCAGGTGCTTTTCTTTTCATTATGTCTTGCTTTTAAATATATTTGCTGAGACAAATATAAAGACTGACATTGAGTTTTTTTTTTTTCCATTAATTTCTTTAAAAAATTTTATGAATTCAAAAAGACATAACTTGAAATAATGTAAGTTGAGGTCTCCCAGTACTTAACAATTCAATCCACCTGGTTGTAAGTAAATAACATGGGGTAGAGCAGTGGTTCTCAACCATTTTTTTTTTACTTATGAACCCCCTTTGATTCCTGCTTTACTAGAGGGGCCCCTCCTAACCATCTAATGTTTAAGAAATCCTATTATATTTTGTATGATTAAATATTAGGAATCGAATTATAAAAAATTGTTCAAATATTTTGTGCATTGTAGAAGTATAACCAATTTATTGTATTGGGTTGTCCGGAAAGTTCTTGCCGATTTATAGTAGCTTACCTTTCAACTTATTTTAGAACATGGTTGAGTCAATAAAATAGGATTTCACTACACCTCCATTTAGAGCACGGTTTAAGCTATCCTTTCATGGTAGAAGGTTTATGTTCCTATAACCTGTGTTAATTTTGTAACCCTTTAAAATGGAAGATAAGAAAGTTCATTTTCAGCACTTGATGATTTGGGAACCAGGAAAAAATTACTGCAGCTCGGCTGGGATGTGTTACCCCACCCTCCATATTCACCAGATATTGCTCCTTCAGATTTCCACCTATTCAGGTTTCTGCAGAATAGTCTTAATGGTAAAAATTTCAATTCCTTGGATGACGTAAAAATACCTTGATGAATTCTTTGCCATGAAGCCACCTCAGTTCTGGGAAGAGGGTGTTTTCAAGTTAGAGGAAAGATGGAGATGCATGTGCAACAAAATGATTTATATTTAGTTGATTAAAAATGTAATGGCAAGTATTTATTAACCTTTTTCTTTCCTTTAAAAATCAGCATGAACTTTCCGAACAACCCAATATATAAGTTTTAACAACAAAATCTTATATGGACCACCAAGGGTCATATGAACCCCAGTTCAGTCCCAGTGGGGTGGAGCATTTGACTGTTGTGCCAATTCCCACAAACACAGCTCAAGGTGCTGCAAGTCAATGAATATCTTTGGTAATTTTTACAATATGCTTCCATAGTATTTATTTCCAGGGAAGTAGACTGAGCCATTTTTGAGACTCAAGTGTTTTAATACAGACACAGTACTCGTTTGCTGACAGGATAGAAACTTCCAATACAAATTGGCTGCTTATCAAGTATCCTATCCATTCAGCCATCCATACACAAGTATTTTAGCTGACTTAAAGCTGTTCAAACAATCCTTGCTGAAAATGTAGGAACTAAAATTCAAAAGCCAGTGACAGATTTTGATGAAGGACAAAATATAGATAATCAAGAGTGAGGTACCTTATTATACAAGCAGTGGATTGATTTAATTACAGGGAATTTACTGTTTTTGTTCCATTATTAATTCCTGCCCTCACATTACCACTAATTAAACATATGTTACCAACAACCTTGGCCTTATTTCTACTTTAAATTGATTTTATGTGAAAATTATCAATATCATTGTATTATTATGTATTAATATAACTATCATTATTAATTGATTTCAAATTCTGCCAATGTTGACTTTAACTTTCATCCTTCTGTGAGGTTTGATAAAATAAGAAACAATGTAAAACTGGGCTCGATTAATTTGACTACACTCATACCCCAAAGATTTAAGGCTTTGACAAAAATCTCTACAACTGCAAAGCAGTGACTTAGAAAAGTTAAAATGCCTTGTGATATTTGTTCTAATTTTTTTATATATATTTTAAGTTCAAATGTTGCTAAAATCAACTTTGCCTTTTGCTCCACAGAGGTCAAAAAAATACCTATTTCTTTACTACCCACAAGGGGCTAAACACAGAGAAGACAAACAAGGACAGACAAATGGATTAAGTCGATTATATCAACTCCAGTGCGTAACTGGTACTTATTTAATCGACCCCGAAAGGATGAAAGGCAAAGTCGACCTCTGCGGAATTTGAACTCAGAACATAGCGGCAGACGAAATACCGCCAAGGATTTCACCCAGCATACTAACGTTTCTGCCAGCTCGCCACCTTCAATAAAATACCAGTAAAGTACTGGATGTGATTGATGTAATTGGTTTACGCCTTTCTTTCAAAATTTCTAGCCTTTTGCCTAAATTAGAAATTATTATTATTACTATTAAAATCTTTAGCTTGGAGTTCAAATTCTTCAAGAGTTGGATTTTCTTATCATTCTGCATCTAACCCGAGATCATTAAAGTAAATACTGGTTATCTATTGAGAAAGAATTTTGTATGAAAAGGATATATTTGGTTGAATTGATTATATAATTTTTATACAAAATTCAGGCCTCAAACCAAAGTTGCAAATTATTATTATTATTATTATATTATTATTATTATTATTATTATTATATTATTATTATTATTATTATTATCATTATTATTATTATCATCATCATCATCATCATTATTATTAGGCTGGTTAACAGATGGTATAACTGGTTGAACACTGGTCTAGTGGTATTTAATTACATCCCATTAGGCTCTGAGTTCAAAGCCTATTCACATCGACTTTTTCCTTTGTTGCTATGGAGTAAATATAATAAAATATCATCAGAATATAGTAGGAACTAAGTTTTTTCTCTTTTTTTAATCATATTTTGGTACACAGCACACTGGGCCATCCAGGGACAGTTTCAGTAGTAAATTTTTCTATGAGAAACAGTTACTAGCTCCTTGCTCAACCTTTCTTGCAGAAAGGGATCCTATAAGTGGTCTTACTTTTATCTTTCACACTGTCAAATGCAGCCAATTGAAAGAGAGAGAGAGAGAGAGAGAGAGAGAACTCAGAAATGAGGGAGCCAAAAGATGTACCAATAGACATTCTGTCTGATACAAATGACTCAGCCAAATTGATTGACCATAACCTTCTTCCCTAAACCAATGGTAAAAAGGGATGAAGACCCCCTTCAGTCATGAATGACCATTGAATTACACCTAGAAAGTTACCCTCTGAGGCACAAGTCCAGGCAAAGTTGTTTATGGAAGACCAGCGGTTACCCATACATACCAGCCCCCCCATCTCCATGCCATTGATATTATCCGAGGGGAAGGCAAAGGCCAATACAGCTTGACATCAGTGATGTTGCAACTCATTTCTGCAATTGTGTGAACTGGAGCAATGTGAAATAAAGTGTTTTGCTCAAGAACACAACAAATAGCTTGGTCGAAGAATTGAACCCACTACTTCATGATTGTGAACTCGACACTTTAACCACTGAGCCATGTGCCTTCACCTGTTGTATTACTATCTTTACTATCATTAGATGATCAGTTGTTTTGGTTGCCTGCTTGCTTTATTGAGATGATACTTCTAAAAATTTTGAGAGGCAGTCTTGAGAGGTGACTGTTCCAATAATCCGATGGCACAATCGTCAAAGTTGACCTTACATTCAACTCAAGAGCAGGTTGTACAGAAGAAAAACCTACAATCAATCAAACAGCAGGGTCGTCCACTGTGACCCTACAAACAAACAGAAAAATCCTCAGAGGTGACCTCAACACGTCAATAGGTTATGATTATTCTCACTAATTTTATACAACATTGTATTGTATGCTACATCAGATGTCGTCACCACCTGTTCCATACACAGATGTAATACTCACAGCTGTTCTAAATCACTTCCTAGATTGTTTCAGCTCAATACCCACTTCAGGGATTACATTTTTTCTTCCCTTCCTTATCTCATTTTTGCTTTAATCTGTTTCATGATAGCATGAATAGGATGGACTTAGTCTTTGGTAAACCTGGACAATCTCCAATGATTGATATAACACAGTAACTTGGAAACGTCTTTTGTTCACTCAACCTGTCAGAAATAAGAGTTAAATTTCCCTCAAATTACACCCTACAACCTTAAAAACAAGATGAACATTTCAAAATGGTTGAAATATCTTTGATCATATGTTAGCTTAATTAGAGCTGATCTGGAGCTGAGCAGCAACATTTATGAGTTCGTGTATGTTCTGTTTTAACAGTTATCTAAACTAAACTGTGAAAATAGGAGGAAAAATTCTTAAGTAGTACCTGGTTAACTCCTTGATCAAGCAGATCTATTGAGTAAAGTGATATTTGGATGAAATTTAACTGTTATGTTTAGTAGGTTGAAAAACTGTATAAAGATCCTGTGTTGAAGTTTGTTAGTCATCCAGGCAGACTGATGTAAGCGGAGTTACGTACCTTACCTAAAAGCAAAATACAACCATAGTAATCATAGTGGTGACAATAGTAATCATAACAGACTAGGTTAGTGTAGAAGTAGTATTGATAATAGCTGATGTGATTGTTGTTGAATATCAGGTCAACTCTGATCCAGTTGACCTATGATCAAAGGCATTCTAGCCATGACAAACATGTCTCACCCCTTCAACCAGATCTTTCTCTATCATAAGTACATCCATCATCAACACATCAGTTTATCCACTCATCACTCACCAGTCGTTTCATTCACATTGGTGCTGTTGCCTCTCCTGCTGACATCAGCTGGTACCTTTCACAGCCAGCTGCTCCCGCAGTTCACTCCTGCTCTATCTTGCGTGGAAAGTTTAATGTTACACATCCAACCAGATCATACCTGATTATTGCTCAGACAGAATTACTACAGCACAGTTAAGCTACATAGATATACTTCAAACAAAATCAAAATAAGCATGAAGGGAAGAGAAAGTTTGTATATGAGAGAGAGAGAGAAAGAGAGTAAGAGAGCAAGAAAGATTAGTAGAATCAATGTGTATATATATATTTATATATATATATATATATTATATATATATATATATATATATATATATAATTATCAGTATGTTCAGATGATATATGACTAGTACATATGATGTGTGCTGGCAAATCTATGATAGATGTATATAAACAGTTTCTATATTTTAAACTTCAGGTGGAATATTTCCATTTTTTTATCTTATAAAAATCTATAATTCAATTTTTATGTAATCTCTATGTATTTGATTCAAAATCAGTAGGAGATGGTTTACACATATATACACTCTACATGCTTATATCTGAGTGGGTGAGCGAGAGACTACATGTGTATGTGTATGTATGTATGGGTAAGCAGGAGTGTATAAGTGATTTAGTGAGTATGTGTGAAAAGTGTGTGTGAGTGAGTGAATATGAATTTGTGTGTGCAAATGTATGTGTGTGAGAATATATGTATGAGAGTGTATACACATTTGAGAGTGCGGATGTGTAGGGATATATATATATATATATATATATATATATATAGAGAGAGAGAGAGAGAGAGAGAGATAAAGAGATATGCATGAGTGTGTGACAGAGTGTATTTGTGCCAGAGCATGTTTGTGTGAGCGAGTATGTGTATGAGAGCACCAATGCAAAAGTGCATATGCATCTCAGCGTATGAACATGTATGCAAGTGTATGCGTGTTTGCATGTCAGTATGTGCCAGCGTGCCTATGTTTAAGTATCCACTTATGTATAAGTGCATTGAAACCTACAGATATACATATTAGTATGTATATGTACATGTATGTAAGTGTATATATATATATATGCACACACACACATACACTTACATATACATACACAGACATACATATATACACACACATATACACACACATGTGCACATATACACACAGACACATGCATAGAGGTAATGGTAAATAAATAAATTAAAAATGTCTGCAACGAAGAAAGAGTAGTCCAGTTAGTTATAAGCATCTATTACTCAATAACAAGAGATTCTGACGGAGGGGTGATGAGTTTCACTTTTGGTTGTGGTGAGAATCTTTGGAGTTTTTTTAAACTTGGCTATTTATAATTCTTTGCTGATGTAGGTTATTTGTCTGCTGGGTCTTCTGTTTTCTCTTCAATTCCATAGACAGGCCAAAGAGGAATCTTCTATGTGTTCTTTGCTTAACCTGCTAGAAACAGCAGTCATCTTTCTCTCTCGCCCAAATTATGCTTTACTGTCTTCAAAATGAAAGAATATGTTAGACAATAGATGCATTAAAAGGCGAGAGAGTCATGGTCAGAAATCCTTTCACTATAGCTCTGCTCGATCTTGCTTGACTGGGGTTTAATAACAAAAGTTATTAAAAAGTATATCCCTCATCACACCTCTCTTTCGAAAACTCTCTTATATATTTAATAATGTATGTATATATATGTCTGTATATGTCCCACTGCAATGACACCTTGGGCAAGTGTCTTCTACTATAGCCTCAGGCCAACCAAAGCCTTGTGAGTGGATTTGGTAGACGGAAACTGAAAGAAGCCCATCATATATATATGTATGTGTGTGTGTATATGTTAGTGTGTATATGTTTGTGTGTCTGTGTTTGTCCCCCCAACATCGATTGACAATCGATGCTGGTGTGTTTACGTTCCCGTAACTTAGCGGTTCGGCAAAAGAGACCAATAGAATAATTACTAGGCTTACAAAGAATAAGACCAGTGGTCAATTTGCCCAACTAAAGGCAAATGACGGAAACAAGTAAAAGAGTAAAAGAGTACAATGGGATTAAATCACACGATCATGTCCATATCTATTATCTGCACACACACACACACACATACACACACACACACATACACACACACATGTACTTACATATTTAAGATAGTGAGATACGGTTCTCTGACCCCACTCAAAGAGTAGCAACAAAACATCCAATCCATACCAGAAAGTGATGCAAATATAAAATTAGTGAAGAAAACTGGAGCAATTTGTGCAATGTACTTTGCACCAAGATATAATATAATACCTATAACAAACCAAGGAGTTTCTATGTTTGCTCAACTTACAAGAAATAGCAGCTAAATTTTTTTCAAGTTCATACCCTAATACCTTTTTAAAAAATGGGGATGATCATATCTGGAACGATTTTTAATTGTAGGCTTGCTTCATCATGAGTGACTTATTGAAGAACAAGAATGGATGTACTAATAGTAATAGGGAGGTTTGAACTTATGATCATGTAGTTTCTAGTCATAGACCAGATATATGTGTCCAAAAAAAAACACTGATTATTTTTGACAATGTTTTGAGAAGAATAATGAAAAAAGGGTGAAAAACAAAGCAACACTTGATGTTGTAAAGCCAGTCAAACACACATATTACAGTTGACTGTACAAAATTTTAGCATAAAAATATTCTCAACACATTTTTGAACAATGAAACAAAAGCAAATACACAGACATATATAATGTCTATATATGTGAGTAATCACTGTTTAACCCCCAGGAAAACCTTAACAGCAGATCTAAGATAAAAGGAGTTCCAGCTATAACCATTCTCCTTTTTCCAGGCAATGGTTATCTTTGACTACCCTACCCACTATGTCATTCTTTTAAAGATGGCTGGGTGGGATGAGGGTGATTTGGTTGCTATTTCTGGTAAGTTGAGAGATCATTTACAGGTTGACTTCATGCGATACCCTGTATAAATTAGAGATATCTAAGAATGAGCATGTGAAGGCATTGATCACACTAAGATATTTGTTAAATGGTGTAGAAAATTTCATC
The DNA here is from genome assembly GCF_006345805.1 of Octopus sinensis. Lineage (NCBI taxonomy): Eukaryota > Metazoa > Mollusca > Cephalopoda > Octopoda > Octopodidae > Octopus > Octopus sinensis. Next base: position 34,989,084 of record NC_043010.1, read on the forward strand.
AAGTGCTTAACAAGCAGTGCACAGCAAGCTCTCCCATGCTTATGCTCCATAAGGGCCATCCTCTCGAATACTGACATGAATCATCCAGCAGTATTCCAAGCTTAACTGCATTAACTGTAACCCTCTGCAAGAGCCCACAAAGGCTATGAGTGCGGAACCATCTCTTGAGAATAAAGTATAACATTTTTGAAAAAATAGAATAAAAATGAAAATATGAGAAATTCAATATAAATTTCTTGTAAAACAAGTTGTGTTTTTAATGAAACCTGTACACTCATCTATGAATCATACAAACACATACACATGCATGCAGCCAAATGTGCTACATATGTAGACACACAGATACAATCATATATGAAACACACACAACAATTATAAAACACACACACTCATATATGAAACACACACACACACCATGTAAACAATAAAGTAAAAAAAAAACATAAGAAACAATCAAATAGCATTAACAGAATAAAATATAACAATTATTTGTATTAATAGTTATTATTATTATTAAGGACTAACCAATGCTTCATTTTTTCAAGATCGATAAAAAAAATGTACCAGTCAAGTACTGCAGTTGATTTATAATACCACTTCCTTCGAAATTTGTTGCATTATAAATACATTGTAGCCAATAAAAGAAATTGTTAGAACATTGAACAAAATGCTCTACTGTACAGTTTAGTTACAGCTCTTTATGTTTTGAGTTCAAATCCTGCTGAGATCAATTTTGCCTTTCATCTTCCCAGGATTGATAGAATAAAAGACCAATCATAAACTGTAAGAAAAAAAAATCAACTATAGATACCCATTCCTCAAATTTCAGCCCTCATTTCAGTGTAAGAAATCATTATAATGTTTTGCTTATAGTCATTATTTCTAATATAGGCACAGGTGAGGCTGTGGGGTGAGAAGCTTGCTTCCCCAACGACATAGTTCCAGGTTCGATTCCATTGCATGGAACTTGGGACAAATGACTTCAACTATAGCCTTGGGCAGCCCAAAGATTTCGTAGGTGGAAACTGAAAGAGGTCCATCATGTGTGTATGATTGTGTGTGTGTGTGTGTATTTGTACATTATTTACATTGGACGGATGTGTGTCCTTATCTTGTTTTTTTGTTACCAGAACTGATTTACTCTCTAGCCTTCATCAGGTGTCCTGGTAGAATTATGAACACAACCCTGGGTTCTCATTCCTAAGGTATTTGTGTCTGTGTTTATCCCCCACCACTGCTTGATAACTGGTGTTGGTGTGTTTACATCCCCATAACTTAGTGGTTTAACAAAAGGGACAAATAGAATAAGTACCAGGCTTTAAAAAAATGAGTACTTGAATTGATTTGAAAATTACTATTTTTTAAATCTCACAACGTGAGATATTCAACAACAGTACTTTGTAGTAAAGATTGTTTACCAATATAACATGCCAGTCCTGGTTTAGGACTAATGTTGCTGTAATTTAGCCCTAGGAGACATCGTTTCCAGCTGGCTATACGACACTATCTGTGTCTTTATATTTTTGAACAAGGGAATTTAGCACCCCCATTCAGCTCAAAACAATATCCGTGTATCATGATTTCTGGGTTATTTCCCTTCATCAGCACAGAATAATTGTTCAGCTAGAGGAATAATTGTTCCCACTCGAAATATATAGTTTTCAAAGTGACAACTAGACATTAATTTATAAATCAGTGACTTTAAAAATAGTAATTTTCTGATTTATAAATCAGTGACTAGTTGTCACTTTGAAAACTATATATTTCGAGCAGGAATTTGGCAGCGCCACCTCTAGCCGAATGATTCTTGTGCTGATGAAGAGAAATAACCGAGAAATCGCAATACACAGATATTGTTTTGAGCTGAGTGGAGGTGCTAGATTCCCTGGTTCGAAAATATAAGGACACAGATTGTGTTGTATAGCCAGCTGGAGACAATGTCTCCTGAGGCTAAATTACAACAACATTAGTCCTAAACCAGGAGAAAAAAGATGAACCTTGGGATATTATATGTGGAGCTATCAATTCATTTCAGCATATCAATGTGGACCTATCAAGTCATTTCAGTGTGTGTGTATGTATGTCTCCGTCTTCCTTTCCTTGGACTTTTCCTTTTTCTATGTTTCTGATAAAGAGCTCCACTCGAAATGTGAAATCCTCCTTCTTTCTTTCCTTTCCTGAGCGTCCAATAACACTATACTTGTTCCACGTCCTCACGTTGTTGTGTTTTCTCTTTGTTCATGTTTGGATTAACTATATATATATATATATATATATATATACACATATACACACACACAGAAATTGACAGGCCTCTTTAAGTTCCATCTACCAAATCCACTCACAAGGCTTTGATCAGCCCAAGGCTACAGCCGAAGACACATGTCCAAGGTATTACACAGTGGGACTGAACATGGAACCATATAGTTGGGAAGCAAGCTTCTTACCACAGAGCCATGCCTGTGCATAATAATATAATTATTGTCTGATTTAGACATTAAACAATATTAATAAGTGTGATTTAGTAGATTACATTGATCCCAGTACTTCATGGTACCCTACTTTATTGATCCAGGAGGGATTGAAAGTTAACCTCAACAGGATTTGAACCCAAATCATGAAGATCTGGAACAAATATGCAATGCATTTTGTGTAACACCTTAATATTTCTGCCAATCCACCATCTTTATAATAATTTGCCAAAATTCAATATCGTTAGAATAAAAGATATAAAAATTTGGCAATATTTCAAGTTTTGGTGTACAGGGTATAGTCGATTTAACTGACCCCCTGCACATTACTGATATTTACTTACTGCAAATAAACCCTTAAGTATTTACAAAATATAATACCAAAACATACATAGATAGCTATACACAAAAGCATATATATACACACAGAATCATACATACATAAATATACATACATACACACATACATACATGCACATACATACATATATATATATACACACACACACGTGCACACACACATGTGTATGTATATATACATGTATGTATATATATGTGTGTGTGTGTGTATATATATACATGCACACACACACATACATACATACACACACACACACACACACACACACACACACACACACACACACACACACACACATACATACATACATACATACATACATACATACATACATACACACACACACACACACACCACACACACACACACACACACACACATACATACATACATACATACATACATACATACATGCATACATACATACATATATGTATGTATAGAGGAAATAAAAGTGGTGGAGATTACAAATAATAATTAAAATAATAGTAATAATAATAATAATGATGATAGCAGTCTGAAGTAAAGCTGCCAGTTAATTGACTTATATCTGATGAAGCAAAATTTCCATTACATATATAATGGAATATGTTGATGTGGCTATTGTTAATAATGGTAGTTATGATGAAAAGCATGAATGCACATACACAATTACACACATACATATACACACACAAGCAGAAACAGACAATTAAGTTATTTAGCTCTATGCCAATATAGAATGGTTCAAGCACCATTTCATTTCATTGATTTATACCATTTTCCATATGGCGTTGTAGTTTGAAATAAAGAAGAAAGAAAAAAGAGCAGAGAAAAGTGAAGGAAATAAGAGAAAAACAGAAAAAAAATAATACAGGAACAGAAAAAGAAAGAAAATAATGAAAGAGGAAAAAAAAGTAAGAGAGGAAAATATAAAGAGAAGTCAGATAATTTCTATAGTAATGAAGTAATATATATATAAATATATATACATAGAAAAAATATATATAATATATATAGAAAGATATATATCAAAAAAATATATATAATATATATATATATATGTATATGTACAATATATATAAAATATATTTGGAAAAGGATGTGTGACGTTCGATCATATATTAATATAAATAATATATAAATATATACATATATATATATGTACATACCTACATATATAGGTATATATACATGCATATATGGGTACAGGACATCAAAAAAACGTTGAACACAATGAGAAATGAAGACATAAAAACAAAAACATAGAAATGAACAATTTGTTCGAACAACAAAAAAACAAACAGAGAAACGAGACATGCAACATAAAGAATATTCCTCTTCTTCAGTAGTCCCTGTTTCATCTACTCCACGTTTTCGAAGGAAAGGACAATACGTGACTTTGTTGAAACAGTCCTTCCCGCAAAGCAAATTAAATAAAATTTGGGATTTTTTGCGGAGAGTGAAATTGGCAACAAGAATAGGACAGTGAGAACAAAACAGTAAAAACAAATGGTGAGGGCTGTTAAGCCAAGACGATAGAAAAAATCGTTATGAACGCTAAGAAGACGAGCTTATGAGAGGAGACAGTATAAGCATGTGCAGTCTTTAGGAAGATAATGGACAGAAAGATAGATTCTCTTTCGTCACATCCTTTTATTCCATGGTTTCATGAATTAGACTGAGTGCAGTGGCAGATTTTCAACAGCTGGCAGGCCAATGGTCAAAGATAGTCCACCTACGAATGTCCTGCGATTTTTAACCAGACATTACCCAACAAAGGCTACATTATCCATTGTGACCTCTAGTTTCAAGACTATAGGTTGTAATTTCAGGGAAATTTGGATGCTATTTTTCTAGCAAGTCAAAGAGGCTTCCTCTTTAAGATTGAATAGATGAGGTACTAGACTCCATAATCATAAGTAACAAGTTTGAAATTGCTGCAGAAGAATTTTTTGTGCTTCACTTGCTTTCTTTTGCTTTTTGTTGTTGTAGTTGTTTTTACTATGACTTACAAGGTCCCACTAATTTGAAACATTCATTAATTCTACAACTTACAAGGTCCCATCAATTTGAAATACTTTCTGGGTTTGCCTCTCATAATACACTGTTGGACATAATATCCATGAAAAAAGTGAATGTTAAACCATAAAACTGTAGCTGACTGCTCAATGTAGCAATTTAAAGAACAATAGCATATATATATATATATATATATATTATATATATATATATACATATTCTTTTATTTGCTTCAGTCATTTGACTGTGGCCATGCCGGAGCACTGCATTTAGTTGAACAAATCGATCCCAGGACTTATTCTTTGTAAGCCTAGTACTTATTCCATGGGTCTCTTTTGCGAACTGCTAAGTTATGGGGATGTAAACACAACAACATTGGTTGTCAAGCAATGGTGGGGGACAAACACAGATACAAACTTACACACACACACACATACATATAAATATATATACATACATATATATATATATATAAGACAGGCTTCTTTCAGTATCCTTCTACCAAATCCACTCACAAGGCTTTGGTCGGCCTGAGGCTATAGTAGAAGATACCATGTAGTTGGTAAATAAGCTACTTACCATACAGCCACTCCTGCACCTATATATATATATATATATATAGTAACTCTCTATCTATCTATGTATAAACTGGGTTAGATAGTGGGTGGGTGAGGAGAGAACTAACATATAAATAGATAGATAGATAGATAGATAGATAGATAGATAGATAGATAGATAGATAGATAGATAGATAGATAGATAGATGTAAAGCAATTATCAAAATTTATGAACAAAATCTATGACTGAGAAATGAATCATTAATTTTAAATGAATGTGCTTTTATATGTGAGTTTGTGTAAGTGAAAGAGAGAGAGAGAGGGGAAGGGCAAGAAAGAGAGAAAAGGAGAAAGGGTGTGTGTGTTTTATAGTATTTAAAATATTTTCTTCACCACCCTCAAACTGAAATATCAGAGCGTAGCAATCAATCTACTGCATGCATTTCAGTTTAGTCTCTTGAATAATGCCCTTCATTTCTACATCACTTCAGTCTCAACAGCTTATCAGGATTAAATCAAGACAAGATTCTTCTGGAAATGTCACTCAAAACAGATAGACAGCTATCCTATCCACCTGGGAACTCATCATCTCCCATCAACTTTAACACCATCGGGTTAGACATAAGCATTAACTTTTAAGCCTCTGGTGTCTGTCATCATCTAGAGTTCTTACAGATTTTCTCTCTCAATTTCTCTTATGATTGGCAGACATCTTTAATCAACCTCAGTCCATGGCTATCAAAGTATGCACCAGTTTCACTATTCCTCTACTTATTCAAATTCATATCAGGTTATTGCTATACTCCTTCAATACACATTTCATTCTACCCACACTGAATGTGAAACGGTTGCAGAAATGGTGGCACTTTGGACTAAGTACCTTCAAATATATTATGGTATCATTTTAAATCAAGATGCCACTATCCCATATTTTAAAGTGAAAGCATTTGAATCCTTTGCTCACTAAAGGAGCAGCAATGTGTATGTGTGTGAGTGAGTGTGTGAGTGTGCACATGTGAGGGAGAGATTCTGATTGGTTATTTTTTAACTAGGTCTCACAAAACCCCTGCTTTCACCAATAACTCACCACCACCACCACCACTTTATCCTGCCATTTAACAGCACCCCCTATTACACAGAAATAACTAAATCCCTAACTAAACATATAAACAAAATTCCATGAGCAGTAAGTGAAAATTATAGCAGGGATGAAATTTTTTTATTCCCTTTCCAAAGCATATTCCAAACCACACCAAAACCTAACAAAATTCTGGCAAAGTTCCCAACAACAACAGCAATAATAATGGTTTTGAATTTTGCCACAAGGGCAGCAATTTTGAGGGAGGGGGTCAAGGTGATTACATCGACCCCTTTGTTCAATGGGTAATAATAATAACAATAATCCTTTCTACTAAAAGCACAAGGCCTGAAATTACATTGATCCCAGTGTTTCACTGGTACTTAATATATTGACCCCAAAAGGATGAAAGACAAAGTTGACCTCAGCAGAATTTGAACTCAGGATGTAGCAGTAGATGAAATACTGCTAAGCATTTTGCCCAACATGCTAACGATTCTGCCAGCTCACCGTCTTGAATAATAATAGTAATCTTTTCTACTAGAGGCACAAGGCTTGAAATTTGGGGGAGGGGGATAGTTGATTACATTGACCCCAGTGTTTCACTGGTACTTAATTTATTGACCCCAAAAGGATGAAAGGCAAAGTTGAGCTTGGCGGCATTGGAACCCAAAACATGAAGGTGGATGAAATGCCACTAAGCAATTTGCCAAGTGTGCTAACAATTCTGCCAGCCTACTGCTTAATAATAATAATAATAATAATAAATAGTTATTATTATTACTGTTATTATCAATAAGGCTGAAGCAAGCTAGCAGAATTATTAACATACTGGATGAAATGCATAGTGGAATTTTGTCCTTTTTTACATTCTGAGCTCAAATTCCACCAAGGTCAACTTTGCCTTTAATCCTTTCGGTATCAATGATATAAGCCCCAGTTCAGTACAAGGGTTGATGTAATCAACTAGCCCCCACGTCTTCCAAAATTGTTGGCCTTGTGCCAAAAATTTGAACTCATTGTTGTTGTTGGTAAAGAGTTGAGTTGGCAGAATTGTTAGAACATCAGGAAAAAAATGCTTTGCAGTACACTCTTTACATTTTAAGATCAAATCCTGCCAAGGTTGACTTTGCCTTTTGTCATTTTACAGTCGATAAATTATCGGCCAAGTACCAGAATAGATGGCACTGGTTAATCCCTTCCTCTTGAAATTGCTGGTCTTGTACCTAACATTATTACTCTTTTACTTGTTTCAGCCATTTGACTGTGGCCATGCTGGAGCACTGCCTTTAGTCGAGCAAATCGACCCTAGGACTTGTTAGTATTTTTAGTACCTCTGCCTTAGCAAAAGCAGAGGTATTGTTTTCAGCCATGTTTGTTTGCTTGTTTGTCCATGGACAAGATATCTCAAGAACCACTGGATGTTTGGCCTCATGACACCATCCTTCAATTTTTTTTCTTGACAAAGAGGCCTTAATACCAAAATATCGAAATATAAACTAAACATAATTTAACATTCATTATCCATGCTGGCAATAGGCTGGACGGTGTGACAAGAGCTGGCAAGCTGGAGATGAGGGAGGGGCTGCACCAGATGCCAGTCTGATTTGGCATGGTTTCTACAGTTGGATGCCCTTCCTAATGCCAACCCATTTACAGAGTGTGCTGTATGTTTTTACATGCACCATACAGGTGTTTTTACATGGTGTCACATAGGCGCTTTTTATGTGATACCACCACAACTGCTTTACATCACCAGAAGGATCAGTCTTAACACTTCTGCTGTGGGGTACTGGTCTTCTTGAGCACAGCCAGGCACCAGGTATCAAGACCCTTTGTCATCTCACCTGAAAGGTTCAGCTTCTTGAGATCATTCTTCAGTACTTCACCCTACGTCTTCCAAAGTCTCCTACTTTCATATGTTCCAGCACTTCTTTATGGAACTGTCAGTATCCATCCATATCACCTGATCAGACCAGTGCAGTCATGTGATGCAGATGGATGCTGACAGTAAACAGTAGCCGGCAATTTTTACCTTCTTTACTTCTGCTTTCATTCCTTTATTTCCAACTGGCATTTTAAGCAATTTTACCTACTCTGTCACACAATGCTTCGTTCAAACTAAACTACTCTGATTTTGATATAGAAGACGATATCGAATCAGTAGATTGTCAAGTGAAAATACTGTGTTGTATTTGGTAATGTCACTTAAGAATTCTGACTTCAGAAAATATGTGGTCGTCAGTTGGCATGGGCATGTGTGTGTGTGTGTGCATGTGCGTGTGTGTGTATGCGTGTGAACTGTCTGGTGACCAAGACAGCTTTGACAGCAGACCTATGATCAAAAGTATTTCAATTGTGACAACCCAGTCTTTTGTAGTTAGTGTATGTAGGATTATATTATTCAATGTGTCTCCTCGATCTTTTTCTTTTCTTCTAAGACGGTAAAGAATGATTATAGGGAAATTTGGTGGCTATTTCTATTGGATCAAACCATTACGTAGAGGTTCCCTCATTAACTTGGGTGCAGAGGAGACAGAATCTATAGTAGTGAACCGGTATAGTTGGTAAGTTGTTGTACTGCTTAGCCTTAAGTCACAAGTTCAAATTTACTGCATTCCTGGACTAAACACTTTTATTCTACAATGCTTCAGTTACTCATGAAGTCACCAAGAATAGAGATTTTCATCCATTGATACATATCTCTGATCATTAAAATATCACACACACACACAAAATAATTTTATAGTTACAATCGACCTTACAATTAATATGGATATAGATACATGCTACACACAGAGTTCAAGGTCACTGGTTCAACATTTTTGCAAATGCAATCAAGTTCACTAATGATTAATAGGTACAAATGTGAACCTATAATCAGGGTAGAAAAGCTGCAAGTTAACTAACGAATAACAACAGTAGTAAAGGAGTTAGATATTATGCTGACTTCAGAACAGATAGAAACGACTGCTGAAAATCTAGTGTAACAATCTAGGTTGTTTTTGTTTCTCATACTGTATGCTTGCATATATAAATACATGCATGCACATCCATAGACACGTGTACATACATACACATATACACATAAGCTAATAAGACCTCTAAATGTTAGCTAGATTTGACAGAAATAGTAGCTAAATTTCCCTAAAACCAAACTCTACTGTTTTTTTTGTGTGTGTGTGTGTGTGTATGAGCCACTGAGGGACCACTATGTGATAGCATGGTAGCTAGAAATATCAGTTGTAAGCCTTAAATCACACCTTTTATAGCCTTATGTATGTAAACACATGTGTGTGTGTGTGTGTGTGTGTGTGTGTATGATTTATGCATCCATAAATGTATGTATGTGTATTTATATAATCTTCCCTACTAATAAAATTGAACCTGGCTATTATCTTACTTTGTAAACATCATCATAATTTCTAACATCAACATAAAATTATAATTCTGGGGAGATGTGTAATGACTCCAGTCCTCAAAGGCAACCATGTAAATATCATGTTAATTAATATTAACTTCAGTAGACTATCACCAGATAAAATATTTCCTAGTATTTTTTTTACAGCCACTTACTTTCTGAGTTCAAATCACACTAAGGCAAATGTTGCCTTTTATTCTTTTCGATTGAAGTGCCAGCATAGAATTAGGTCAATATAATTGATAATGTCATCCTCCCCACAAGGTATTTATTATTGTGCCCACATTAGAAATTATTATTTTTTAAAAATTGCAAGAATGTCCCATCTTAGACTACAAAGAATTCAATACATTTTGGGATAAAATGCTAACAAACATACAACTTTTATAGACAGTAATATTGTTATTCCTGGAATGTGCTTAGGTGTATGCTTATAGGTATTCCATTGTTGCCATTAAAGACATTATTATTATTATTATTATCATCATCATTATTATTATTAGGGTGGTGAGATGGCAGAATCATTAGCATGCCAGACAAAATGGTTAGTGGTATTTCATTTATCTTTATGTTCTGGGTTCAAATTCTGCCACGGTCGACTTTGACTTTCATCCTTTAGGGGTTGATAAAATAAGTACCAATTGAACACTGGGGTTGATGTAATCAACTTACTCCACCCCTGAAATTGCTGGCTTTGTGCCAGAATTTGAAACCATATTATTATTGTTATCATTATCATCATCATCATTATTATCACTGGTAGAAACAAAGCACTGGAAAAAATGCTTTGTGATATTTGTTTTGGCTCTTTATTTTCTGAGTTCAAATCTTACAGAGGTTAATTTTTGTTTCCTCCAGCCAGGGACAATAAATTACCAATCAAGTACCAGGGTTGATTTTATTCGATTAACCCACTTCTTGCTAAATTGTTGGCCCTGTGCCTAAATCAGAAATCATTATTATTATCATTGATAGTAGTAGTAGTAGTAGTAGTAGTAGTTGACCCCAGCACTTGATTAATACTTTATTTTATCAATCCTGGAAGGATGAAAGGCAAAGTTGAGTTAGGAAGGATTATATCTGTCAGTTCTGCACCAAATTCATTTACAAGAGATTGGCAGGTCTGGGGTTATAGCAGAAGACACTTGCCCAAAGTGCTGCTCATTGGGACTGAACCAGAAACCATGTGGTCGCAAAATGAGCTTTTTAATCACATCACACAGCCATATGGAGGTAGTATGGTTACTCAAACGACTAGAATCTTTATTAACAAAACTGGTGCATGATTCCATAGATATGTATATTGGTGGGCATTTCTTTTGTCTAATAAAGACGTCTACTTGGTTGTTGTTAACCTCTGAGTGATAACTTTAATGACATCACCATTATGTTTACATGTAAACATCAATGGCTTTTAATTTCATCATCATCATTTAATATCCGCTTTCCCTGCTGGCAGAAGTTGGTTGGTTTGACAAGAGCTGATGAGACAGAGGACTGCACTAAACTTCAATGTCTGCCTTGGCATAGTTTCTGTAGCCAGGTGTCCTTCCTACTAATGCCAACTACTTCAGAGTGTAGTAGGAGCCTTTCACACTCTGTGAAGTTGGAAAATAGATGTAGTCATTTATATTGACTCCAGTATCTGACTGGTACAGTATAAATGCGGAAATTATTTTCTTGGATAGAACTGATAGATTGCCAGAGAAAATGCTTTGTGATATTTGATTATATATGTTCATGTTCTGAGTTTGTTCTGAGTTCAAAGCCCATGGAGCTTGACTTTGTCTTTCTAAGGGCCCTAAGATAAGTACAAGTCAAGTACAGCAGTTAAGACATTTCTTGCATGATCACAGCCAGTAATAAATAAATAAATAAATAAATAAATAAATAATTAAATAAATATTTGTAAGAATGAAAAAGACTGGATTGATATATATATATATATATATATATATATATATATATATATATAGAGAGAGAGAGAGAGAGAGAGAGATGCATACTTTATATATTTCATTGTATGTATATATATATATATATTGAGAGATATATAAAAGCATATTCATATATATATATAAATATGTGTGTATGTGAACATCAATAATTGCGTTTTTTTCCCATTATGTTTCTGTTGCCCTTGTGGCAAACAAGAAATCATTACTATTAATATGACATATAAATATATTATTAGCTATGACAGAGATAATGCAATGTCTGTATGGCGGCATCTCTTCTACATTGACTTCAGCAGAGAGTGCGAATAGAGAGAGAGAAGAGAAGAAGGAAGTAAGTAAGTCACATGTGGAAATATGTCAAAGACAATAAAACGGTAATGCCACAACAGCAACAAATGGATGAAATAGAAGTCGAAGAGCCTGATAAAGGCTGAATCGGAGTTTGGGGTTTAGTTATGCTGGACACATAAGGAAGAGATGAAGAGAGAAAGAGAGAAAAAAGAAGAGAGAGTAAGAAGGAATGAGAAAGGTGAGCGAGAATTAGAGAAAGTGTGAGGTGTGAGGTTGGAGTCTGACCAGTGCTGCTAGTCAGCTGATTATAGGCAATGTGGCAACAGCTGCAGCAGCATCCTCTTCTGCATCCACACTATCTTCAGTCATATGACTCACTGTCCGTCATCATCATCATCAATTCCTTTCTTTCTGTCTTCCTCCCTCCCTAGAAAACAAAGCCACATCGGTCAACAACAGCCAGTCAACCAAGCACTTGGACTCAGACACATACAAAAGACTCACTGTATACCATAAACATACATAGACACAAGCATACACAAATGTGTGTGTGTGTGATGTGAAAGTATATTCCCCCTCTCATTCACACACTTACATACATGCATACATACATACATACATACATACATACATACATACATGCATGATGTGTTTTCTCCTTCCTCCTCTCTCACACAAATACAACATTAATATTTCACATCACATCAACTGCATCAACCTTATATTCATCTGTCTCATCGAACAGAGCCCCACCCTATGGAACTTGTGTGTGTATATACATAATGATGGGTAGTAATGTATGTTTGCGTAGAATATACAACAGATATACATATGAATTTGCTCATATCTCAGATATATGAGCATGTATTTAATGTGCACACATTATACTGATACACGTTTCACATATACACCATATATATATATATATATATAATATATATATATATATATATTGGTGTGTGTGTGTATGTATGTGCACACATTTTATCAATACACATGACTCACTCACTATTTATATATACATGCTTTAGAATTACCCACTAGCATACACAAAACACAGTAATACATTAACAGATATTACATACGCACCATGGACATATAGACATTATAAGTACATTAGCATACATTACATGCAAACTGTTACACATAAACAATGTCATATACAACTAAATTCACACACTAGCTTACCTTTTCCATTAAATACACTCATTCGTCTACAATATAGCCAGTAATTATAGCAGAGATGTGATAAAATATAACACAATCAGTAAAAAATATGATTACAGTATGCACAATATATAGCCCTTAAAACACACACACACACATATACTACATCAAATATTTGAAATGCAAACAGTTACATAGATTATATATACAAGTAAACACACACTAGGTACACAATATGCATTAACATACATTGTTCATATAACACTATATTTATGTAGGTAATTCACATCATATATATTAACATGCACTTTTTAATATACACAAGCTACATCAATGCATATTATACACAAACACATTTAACATCCTATAAACACCCACTACAAACATTTTCATAAACTGAATATACACAGTGTATAAATATTATTGTAAATGTACTCACAAAATCACGCTCACAAACGTACGTTATACGAAAATAATATTCACACACACACATCACATACATAGTACATATTATTGGTTTAAATTTTGGCACAAGGCCAGCAGTTTCAGGGGTTGGGGTAAGACAATTATATTGACCCCTGTACTCAACTGGTACTTATTTTATCAACTTCAAAAGGATGAAAAGGAAAGTTGACTTCAGCAGACACAGTACATACTTTTGATATATATATATATATATATATATAAATATTACATTAAAATATGACCGTGTACTAACCATATACATTCATGTGAGCAGACACTCCACATACACACATCACATAATACAACACACTGCATCACACAACATACAATACCATGCAATATCTATATTCACACCATACAAGGGAACATTTATATGGCTCTAAATGAAATAGTGACTAAATTTCTCACTAATCACATTGTATCATGTTAGATATGGAAAGGACACTTTCTCGGTTTCCTTGGTGTATAGGTTCCCCACCAGGATGGGATGCCAGTCCATTGTAGGTGAGCTGCAAGATGCAGGAGGAAAGAGTGAGAGAAAGTTGTGGCGAAAGAGTCAGCAGAAGTTTGCCATTACCTTCTGCCAAAGCCACATGGAGCTTAGGTGTTTTGCTCATAAACATACACATCGCCAGGTCTGAGATTCGAACCCGCGATCCCTCAACCGCAAGTCTGCTGCTCTAACCATTAGGCCATGTGTCTCCACCATGCAGTCTTACATACTCCTAAAAAAGAAAAAATGATGAGACTTCAAACAAATATAAAAAACAAAAAGGTGGCTAAAATCATGGAATCCTGCTAGAACGTCTTTGATCAAAAGCCAGCTCAATCAGGTTTTGGCTAAGAGTTAAACAATGACAGCACAACAATACACACAATGTATCAGTGCTCTCAATTGTTAATAAAAACCCTTCTGTTTCTGTTTTAATGAAATATTTCCATCAGCAATTTAGTGAAGAGAAATTGATTAGAATTTTCAACATACCAGAGAGGTTTTTAACGGGAAAGATTGTTAACTGCAATCTGTTATTTAAAATAAACATTTTGTTGTTGTTGTGTAAGCCCCAGTTCTGACCTAATACAGCATAGCTATGGTATATAGATATTGTTTTTAATAAGATGATCAAAGAAGGAGAGGCAGTGTCCATGACATTTATGAGCCTTTCTAGGCTGGTGAGATTGATGTGGTTCATGTTTAGTTTGAACATTCTATAGGTTGATTTTTGCAGGAAAAATATGGGTGAGGAATAAATTCCCAAAGGTTACAGTCCTGGAAATGGAGGAGTGGTTGAAGTGTTTAATATGGTACCCGAGAAAGAGCAACTTAATAAGAATTACAAGAGAATGAAGGACAAACAGGAGGAGCAAGCCTGAACAGTAAAGGACATGTAGATAACTAATTCAGAGAAGCGGAAGCAAGGACAAAGTGTATGAAGGGCAAGAGTATGAAGGACTAATAGAAGAAGCAAGCCAGAATGGAGAGGAACATGTAGATAATTAATTCAGAGGAGTGGAGGCAATTGTAACAGCAATAAACAAAAAGTAAAATGAGGAATCAATGCATCTGTATGTTTCATGTTGCAAAATGACCAGGTGCAATCCACAGACTTTCTATGTTTTATTTGATTAGTATAGATGGTTGGCAGAAATGGTACTGTTAAGGCAGCAAGCTGACAGAAACATTAGCACGCTGGGCAAAATGCTTAGCAGTATTTCGTCTGTCTTCACATTCTGAGTTCAAATTCTGCCAAGGTCCACTTTGCCTTTCAACCTTTCAGAGTCGACAAATTAAGTACCAGTTGTATACTGGGGTCGATGTAATCGACTTAATCCCTTTGTCTGTCTTTGTTTGTCCCCTCTATGTTTAGCCCCTTGTGAGCAATAAAGAAATAAGAAATGGTACTGTTAGAATACAGAGATTACACTATATATTTTCATCCTGCTGAGATCAAATTTGTCTTTCGTTACAAACAAGATGAATAAAATAAGCAGTGGTAACATGCTGAAATTAATTCAAATGATTGACTCTGTTCCCAACTTACTAATTTGTGGTGGCATTGTACTTATTTAAGAAATTGTCATCATTACTATTAATGTAAAATAAATCATTATATCGTATTTTCCAGTACAGTATTTGGTTTTCTTCCTTGTAAAACTGACTTCAGTTTCAGCAAAATTCAAGTTAGCCCATCATCAAATCTTACAATTGCACTTAACTATCAAGAATTGATATCACATCTGGGAATCCTGCATGCAAAAGAAAGCTGGCATCTTACTGGAAAGGGAGATTTATATCATCCAGAAAACTGTTGCACTGATGTGTACCCAGGTATAGTTATATTTATGTGACATGTAAACAGCTTCGAAGCTTTAGCCATCAGAGTATGTAGAATGCCAGGTTGGTCACCAAGCATAGAGTTAGCAGTCCAAATTTTGCCACCGTCATTTAGCTGCACTGCAATCTGACTACAACTAGATGACATCTTTGTCAAATGATTTAGTCCAATAATGAGAAAATTACAAAGCATGAAACAAACAAAATCTTGCAGCAGCAGAATGTAGAAGTCTATTGAAATAACCTCCATGAATTACCAGCTCTTGGTCTATTGACTCTGGAAAGAGCAAAGAACAAAACGAACCACAGAAAAATTTGAAGTTATTTTAGAAAGAGAAGGATAAAAAGTTAAGGAATTTAGTCCAATATCACACAACATCCACCTCAGCACACAGATTTGAAAATAGAGGATTCTAGTCAATTCAGGCAACACCAATACTTGACTGGGGCATAAATGTTTGTTTGAGAAGAGTAGTTAATAAGATTATAATTTTTATTATTAACTGCTAACCTCATCATTAGAAATGAAAGATTTTTTTCTAATATTTACATCTAAATACATTAGCAACTTTGTGAATAAAAATGTTATTACTCTTAGTATAGGAATAAAAGGTTCTTATTTCAAACTGAGTCTGATACATATGATCCAGAAATAAGATACCTGTAGATCAACAGAAATTAAAAGGATCAAAACAGTGTAAATATAATAAATATTGTGAAAAAAACTTACTCTGAACATGAAAATAATTGTAATTTTATTAAATCTTAGCAAACTCAAAAGTGACAACTGTGGGATTTTCAACAAAGAACAGAGTAAAATAACTAAATTTCACTCTTAAGATTCTTTAGCTTAGGACCAAGAGAATAGCTCTAAGAAAGACCATTCCTGTACTTAGTCTTAAACAAGAGTTTCTCCCAACTATTCTGGTGAGCTTTGTTTATAGAATCAGGTGCCAAGTTTTAATTACAGACTATGTGTGAGAGGTAGTGTTTAATCACAATTTGTTTCTTATTCTTCATAGCCAAAAAGAATTAAGTGTACCACCACAAATGTACTTTCTTATTTACTAATTCTAGTCACTGTATTGTTGTCATATTAGGGCATTGCTTTCAAAGGTATACGCAATTATAGCAAATATAATATTTGATTTGCATTTAAGCCATTAACATTATTGAGATGGTTAAAAGCCAAGATCAGCTGGGTAGGATACAAATTCAGGATGTAAAGAGATGTGACCTAAAAACCAATTCTACCATCTATTGTGTATGACAGAAAGATAAAATATAGCCATGGCCCTATAAGCTAAAAAGTCTAGTGTATATTCACATATCAAATTCATTTTGGTAATGTGAAGACAATAGATTACAGTAGTATTACAAAGACAAGTTACTTAAAGTTTAATGCCATCAACGAAAGAAGACTGATAAAGCTGATTCTTGAAAGAAACAACAGGCAAAAAATTGTGCAGAAGATGGTGATGTGGGCAGGACACCAAGCTGTTTCATTGTACTACATAGAGTTCACACAATGAAATAAGCATGTTGTGGGAAGAAAATAAATCTGACATTTTAGGCTCCAACGAAAGGCCCTTGCTTGAAACATCAGATTATTTCTTCTTCTTAATGGCATTCTAACTTAATCTCACTAGTAAACTTTCTGCACTTATTATTTTCCAAAACAGATTATGACTAATTACTCATTCTCTAAAACTTTTCTTTGATACTGACAACATCATAAGTTGGCAATTCAAATCTGCTGGTGGTATATTTTGCATGTTTTGGGATAGAACATTCTATTCTGCATTTCCTTGGTTTAGCCAACTGTCTAGAATAAGTAATAGATCTAAAAATACCATGTGATAGATGGGTGTCTGTCTGTCTCTCTGTCTCTCTCTTTCACAATATGTGTGTGTGTGTATGTAATACACACACACACATCATTTTAATATTCAGTTTTCCATACTTGCATAGGTCAGACAGAGTATATTGAAGCAGGTTTTCTACAGTTTGATGTGCTTCCTGTCACCAACCATTGCCTCTTTCCAAGCTGTGTAGTATTTCCTGTTGTCCTTTAAACATGACCAGCTGATGGCTGGACATGTTTTCACTGAAGATTGCAAAATAAATGGCACTAATTGTATAATGGTGACATTCCTTTACTATTAGCACATAGTATCAAGACAAGAAGGCACACTCACACATACAAATATACATGTATTTTATGCATACATATAATTTTTGTTTGTATGATGGTGATGTTCATTCGTAACTATATATATATATATATATATAAAATGATGAACCTCTCTCAGTTTCCTTGTACCAAATCCACTTACAAAGCTTCAGTTGGACTGAGTCTATATTAAAAGATATTTGCTCAAGGTACTCCACAGTAGGACTGAACCTGAACTTTGCAATATATATATATATATATATATATATATATATAAGCAATTGCAGTGTAGAAGGTGTTTATAAGCTATTTAAAAACACACAAAAACCATCAGATTCACTTCGACATTTAAATTTGATTTGTCAAAATATTTTAGTCACTTTGAAAACCACGATCTGTTCACTGATAAAATTCTGTGCCGCATCTCAGTGAACAAAAATTTTTTGACAAATTAAATTTAAATGTTGAAGTGAATCTAACGGTTTTTGTGCATTTTTAAATGGCTTGTAAACACTTTCCATGCTGCCATTGTTTTTGTTTCAGCAAACAGTCTCAGATCAGGTCACTTGCTATGCAAGTACATCTCTGTAATATATATATATAAGCCAGGATGTTGTTTTCTGCACAGGTTCACAAGTTCTTTGTCTAAGATGTTGTACATCTTAAGAAAATACCTTGTGGTTGTAACTTTATAGTTGTAAACTAAATTTCTTAACCATAAGAGCCATGCACACACTTAAAAATCGCCTTGGAGTTACATTCAACAGTTTTTGTCAGTGAGCAGTATTTTTCTTTTATCACTTAATCAGAGAAGGAAGAACCCTTTTCAGGACCTCCATAAGTAAAGGGAAGAAGGAAGGTAAGTTATTTTCAGACAAGAGATCTAGTCTGAATGTATGTTGCAGAGTGAATCTGCTAAAGACAAGCCAAGGCCCAGGTGCTGGGATCATAAACTAGATGATGGATTATAACTACCATCCAAGAAAAGGAACAGTCCCTCAATGTGCTTCTACTTAGTTTCCATCAACCGAATTTTGCCCACAAGGCCTTGGGTGACTTGAGGCTATAACAGAAGACACAATCCAAAGACGTCTTCTATAAGCTAAGGTATGCAGTGGGATCGAACTTGAAACCATGTAGTTGTGAAACAAACTACATTCCTTGGATCTTACTAATTATTTACAATCAAAATTATGGATACTCCACCATTGTTTGAAGTCAGCAGTTTGTTCCAGTATGTAGCTTGAAGTCAACCTTAACATGTTGTAATATATAAATGTATGTGGGTGTGTGTTTTGTAAAAGATGGTGAGAATAACAAGTGGGTGTCTGTGTGACTACATAAGTACCAAGACAGCATTGCTTGAACTGATATACATAAATTTACCTTAGCTAAGGTATTGAGTTCTTTTTACTCTGCTGATAAAGATATTTTGTAAGTATGAACATTTGCAAATACAGCCCCCACTGACTCCATGGGTATGTGTATGTTTAAAAAAATTTATAGCTTTGCTCTGGAATGACTCTCAAGAGTATACACACCCATGGTTACAAAGATAACTAAAAATGTTTTTAGGTTTGTTATCCTTTCAGTAGTTTCTGCTCAACCTAGCCTTTCTGCTGAGAAACTAATAGCTATATGCATAAAAACACTGCTTACCTCATATGTGAGTTGATTTGTAACACTGATATCAATTTGACAACAGATAAAAGTTCTCTTTACACTAAACACAGCATGGAAACTAAAACATTCCCTTTTACCAAAGTATATATTTACACATATAAAATATAGTCTGGGTGTGAGATGAATCTTTGGAAAATATATTCTAAATCCTTGGAAAAACATCATAGATAAAATAAGCTCAAGTAAGGTAAAGTCACTGCAAACACTAAACCTCACAAACTATGATCTTTTATGGTGATCTCATAAATATATAATTAGCTTAATTTATTTGCTCTGAGTTATGAAGTGCAGATGATTCCAAAGAAGGATGAAATAGTACTTTACACAGCTATTAATGACTAGGAACTTTAAGGTCTTTGTAATATGTAGAATAAAAAATTATTAAATGTGTATATTCTGTACACATTTTTCTTTACTTTTTAATGTAAATTTCAAACCCACCTCAATGTACCTTAATTTACAAGGGATTGTCTCTCCTATGTCGGTTGACCACCAGGAGTACACATGTTAGAACCACATATATATATAACATTGCCAAAACTGTATCTTGAATATTAGGATTCTTCTTCAAGGTCTGAAGATACTTTAGCCTTCATCAGCTGTTGACTTACACAATAAATTTGGAGAATATGTTACATTTTCTCAGGTTGGAAAAAAGAAATATCTTGTTTCTACAATCAAAAGAAGTGCAGGGAGGAGAATTACTGGACATTATTACCAGAAATGTATATTAAGAAAATCTTAAGACCTACATAACAATGCTAATATTAATACTATAAGTAATAATAGGAAAAGGTATTGTTGAGACATTCAGTTGTGACAGTCATACATCTCTAAAAGCAATACAATATTGGTTTGAACTAAGACTCCAAACAAGACTGAATTCCCTGCGTATGTGTAAGTATGTATTTGTGCATATGTACATATATGCATGTACAGGTACTTGTATGAACACCAATATAAAAATAATGAGTGGTAGAGTATCTATATGTGTGTGTATATATATATTTTCATATGCTATATTGCATGTGTATATGGATGTATGTTGCATGTTTGTATGTGTACATGTAGGATACATGCATGTTTGATGCGTTGTCTTTGTTCTCAAGACCTCATCATTGAATATAAAATTTGATGTAGTAATTTCCTTGTGTGTGTGTGCATATATATATATATATATATATGCATTGTGGAGGAGCAATGGCCCAGTGGTTAGGGCAGCGGACTCGCGGTCATAGGATCACGGTTTCGATTCCCAGATCGGGCGTTGTGAGTGTTTATTGAGCGAAAACACCTAAAGCTCCATGAGGCTCCGACAGGGATGGTGGTGATCCCTGCTGTACTCTTTCACCACAACTTTCTCTCACTCTTACTTCCTGTTTCTGTTGTACCTGTATTTCAAAGGGCCGGCCTTGTCACTCTCTGTGTCATGCTGAATATCCCCGAGAACTACGTTAAGGGTACACGTGTCTGTGGAATGCTCAGCCACTTACACGTCAATTTCACGAGCAGGCTGTTCCGTTGATCGGATCAACCAGAACCCTCGTCGTCGTAACCGACGGAGTGCTTCCATCCCCCATATGCATTATATACATGAATGCATATAGACATATATACTACAATCATTAAGTAGACCAGTTCACTGAGAAGGTTGTACAAATATCACAGCAGTAATAAACCATTGTAAAAGTTCAGCATGGAGTTCCAACAAATTCAAAGCAACTCATTTTGGAAGTTACCTCTATGCATCTAAGAGCAAGAGACCACCTTTACCCCACCCTATCAAGTGCCTTCTTTATCAGATAGATTGCATCAAATTATATTTGCAACAAATCTGCTTGATATCACCACCTTTGATAAGAGATATACACATATCACAGACATGTATCATACATATACACAGGTGCTCTATAGTTATACATACAAATATACACATCTAACATGCACTCAGACACATAACACATGTGCACACACATGTACATTTATCTTACATGTACACATGCATAACTTATGAAAACATGTATGATACATGTTCTTAGCATTAATGTGGTATGAAAAGTACAGAAGAAAGAAAGCATCTACAGACCAGTAATGGAGGGAATTCTCTTACAAATCTAATATCCCAAAACACAGCTTTATGTCTATTATTATTGTCATGACAAAGTGTGTACAAACTCACCTGACCACATTATGGCCAATCCTGGATCATACATATACATACATGTATCATAGACATGCACATGTACATCTTACACATATGTATACTCGTACTACATACGTACACAACAAATATAGATTATAAAAAAAAAAATCAAAACTAATGACATTAGCTCCATCATGGCCAACTGTGAAACAATGTCCTCTAGATATTACCTTACCATAAGGTAGTGGCATAAAACCTGTGCAGTAGCCCCTGCTTGGGGGTGTTATGAGCTCATAAGAGGGTGACAGATGTCAAGGAAGCACTACAGGGTCAGTGTCATTATGACAAATGAAACATTTAAACCAAGTACAGTATTTTTATTTTAAACAAATCTTTGTCAAAATTAGAATATGATTAAGATATTGCGTAATTTGTGAGCAAAAATGTGACTGATGATGCACCAAGCACCAATGTACACACCAGGTACAAGGCTTGGCGGCATTTTGTCCATCTTTACATTCTGAGTTCAAATTCTGCTGAAGTTGACCTTGCCTTTCATCCTTTTGGGGTTGATGAAATAAGTACCAGTCAAGCACTGGGCAAGTTGATAACATCAACTAGCCCCCTCCCCTAAAATTTCAGGCCTTGTGCCTATAATAGAAAAGATTATATAACTTTTTACCTTCTTTAGCAATTTCTGTAAGAATTTAATATATAAGGTAGTAGTCCATGCAAATATCCATGCTGGGTGGTATAGTATATGAAAATATGATTGATAAACAACTTCACAAAATTAGCTTTCATTTGATTAAAATAATCTGCTCCAAGGCTTTTGGGGATAGTTTGGGGAAACATAGCAAAAGAGTATTTCAAAAAATACTATTTGGTAATGGGTGGGAGGAGGGGTACTGAGCTGCAAAAAGTTGAAAACTACTCCCATACGGTCCAATTTAGTAGCAAAAGCACTCTGAGATAGAGTAAGAAAGAAAAAAAGGCAACAAAAATGAACAGATTGTTCATCTTTATTGGATGGATCAAAAGAATATTGGTGAATTTTAAGAAGAAAAAAAACATCGCAAACAAATGAAAAGACAACTAATCTGATATTGTTGTTCCAGACCACAAAATATAAATATATCCTGTTGTAAATGTCACCTATGTTTTTGATGTTAATTAGTATGAAAAATACAAGAGAAAACAAACATTTATGGACCCCTAATGAGGATCCTGCAAATCTTGTACTCAAAATACACTTACAAAAATACCCAATACACTTATTATTATGTCAGGGTGTGTATTGAACCAGCTGACCAACTTACAGTTGAATCTGATCTCTTGAAGGAATACTTAGCAACAAAATTCAAACATGAAAGAGGATTACAATATTTACAACTAAAAATCTGTACCTAAAATTGAAAAATAAATGGATAAAAAACAACAGTTTTGTTTATATCTATTTTTTTACATGAGTGATCAGTCAAAATAGATGTGGAAACATAAAATGAAAGAGAAAATGTGTATAAATATGGATAAATATATACATGTACATATATATATATAGTATGTGTATGTTATATATACAATGCACATACATGCAGTAAACACACATACATAAATTCACAAATACTTACATATATAAAGATACACATTCACATACATACATGGACACATATGTATACACACACAAACATACACAGGTATATATATATATATATATATATAAGCACATAGACATACTTACACATCTGTACATATATACATTTAAAAAAATAAATACATATTACTGTTCAATGAAGTATGTATACATATTCAATATGAACAATACACAAACAATCTATTGCGACATAAATTTAACGGACTCAAAGTGTACGCATACACCTACATATTTATCGATTTCATTCAACAAATAAACAGCAGTGATGCTCTAGCATGGCCTAAGCTACACTAACACACACATTACTATTGACTAAATTATGTATGTTTGTGTTGCTTACCAAAGAATACGCATGTATGTGTGTTTTCATTTGTTTTGTATGAGAAATAAAAATACATAAAAATACAATTTAACATTAAGCTGAAGGATCACTCAATAGTTTTTAGGTGCATCTGACAATAATTGGGTGTGCCAAAGCTTCAAAGTCACTGTCAACATTTTCCTTGTAAATAAAAAAACAAATTGTGTATATCATATGCATAAGTCACATGACTGTTGCTCACTGTGAACATGATAAAAGGACAATAATAATACAGGCAAGATCAAAAACAGTGACATGATGAGATCCCTCTCAGCTTATTTCTATTTTGTCATTTTTTAAAAATTTCTATTATTAATATGTGAAATTGATTGTCCTGTCAAAGGGATAGAATTAATTTCTACAACCTAACAGTTATGCACCTAAACAGAGAGTGAGTGTATCTATCAAAATATGGTTTAATAAACAGTGTGGTCAAATGATTTGCTGCTATGGCAAGAAGCTGTTAGTGACCACTGTGGAAGATCTATAGTTCATATTACTTAACATGTAAGTGTGGGGGGGATATCTATTTATATGAGTGTGTGTGTGTATGTGTGTGTGTGTGTGTGTGTGAATCACAACTGTCCAACGTATGGGAACATGAAACTCTGACTAGCAGTTTTTTGTGATATTTTTTAGGTATAATAATAATAATAATAATATATATATTATATATATGTGTATATATATATATAAATACATATAGATAGAGAGAGAGAGAGAGAAATAAAAGACTATGGAACCTGGTGTGGCTCCTGACCTTGCCAGCTCCTGTTAAACTATCCAACCAATGCCAGCAAGGAAAACCGATATATGATGATGATGATGATGATGATGATGATGATGATGGGACCTAATCATGTACATTCATTTAACAGACCTGGTAATCAAGTTCAATTTCCTCCGGATAAAGAAATTAGACTGTTGTCGACTGTTGATTTCCAGCAGTTTTTTTTGTTTTCATTTACAGGAGTAGTCAAAATACCCAAGACGAATTGACTTGCATCATGTGCACGACCATATCATTCACTTGAAGGTAATACATCTTAGGAAGTTGTAAGCAGTTTGGTATGTCCTATCAAGTTCTTCTACAGATACTTAAATAGATATCTCCTTTTTTTTTCCCCCCCAGTCTTTCTTAAGTATGAACATTATATGTTCAGTCAATTCCAACCATTATTACTTGGCATTTGCATAATATTAATTTTCTGTTATTTAGTTTTGTGAGCCAAATAACATCTTAACATTATAATAAGTCTGGTGAGGCACTTATTCAAATTCAGTAAAGCAATCTCACAGTAATGCTGAACTTGCAAGAGGTTCTGTATGTCCAGAAGCCTTATCGAACTGAATAAGCAATCATCACCCAAATTGATCTCATTCTTTTGTTAAACAACACTGATCATGTGAACATTAGGCAGTCAAATGACACTGTATGTAAAATATAGCATATGCAATACTGCAGTAGCATAAATGTTATGTACATTCACGTACACATGTACACACATATATACACAAATGTATACTGACACACATATACACCATACATAACTGCACATACATTATACATACATACATACATATATATATATACATATATATACATATATATATACATATATATACATATACATACATATACATATATATACATACATATACATATATATACGTATACATACATATACATACATATACATATATATACATATACATACATATACATATATATACGTATACATACATATACATATATATACGTATACATACATATACATATATATACATATATATGCATATACATATATACATATATATGCATATATATATATAGACACACATATACCTACATGTATATATATTATCTACAACTCATATGTGTATGTGTATGCATTCATTTCCTATTTTGTGATACAAACGCACACCTACTGTAATTATTTCTGTATTTCTTACCACATATATATATATATATATATTATATATATATATACAAAGTCGTAAATGACAGGCAAATATTTTGATGAACTTTTATTTAACAATAAGAAAAATGCTATATTATATATATATATATATATATATATATATATATATATATATATATATATATATAAAGTCACTTCACGTCAGCTTTCCATGCTGGCACAACAAGATTCAAAAGGACAGAGGACCATTTCTTGTTTGTGTGTGTGTGTGTATGCATGTAGAAATATTAGGTTAACTTCCTACTTATCCCACTACAGTGTACAGCTTCTGTCAACTAATACTATATATATATATATAATATATATATATATATATATATGTACACATACATATAATTTTGCTATAAGGAGTTTTAATAATCAAGGCACATGAATTCGTAGGATGCCAGAAATGGCTAGGTATGATAACATAGTGAGTTAAACAACATTGAAGGCATCAAGCGCTGGTTGGATACAGTAGATATGCATATGCCAAATCCAATTTAAACCATAGATCTAACTCAGGGGTGGGTCCTCAGTGTAGCATAGGTATAAAAAGTAAATACCATTTGTGTTTATATATATATATGTGTGTGTGTGTGTATGCATGTATGTATATAATGCAAAGAGAGCAACAAGAGATAGATATAACTATATGGCTATCACCATATACATCACTGATGTAATCCATGAAATGTACTTTTTGGTGGCAGAGAAAACTGAGAAGAAAATGACTGCAACAAATATATTTAAATATCATCGGTTCCATGTTCTATGATGGGGCCATGATAAGAGAAGCATTTTTCACACTGGTAAATGTAATCCTCCCTAATATACAGACACATAAACTCATTATACATTGTAATTTGTAATATATAACACATGCATATTATGATACACACACACACTGATAGTGAAAGAAACAGTCATTATATCAGAATTTATAAGTTTATGTACATGCACAAATATATATATATATATAGTAAAGGCTTGGTGATAAGAGTTTTAGACTCACAATCACACGATCACACTTTTGATTCCCAGTCTGAGTGGTACACTACATCCTTAAGCTAAGCACATCAGTTCATATTACTCCAGTCCAACTGTGGGTTAACTCTGCAACTGATTGCTGTTTCATTCAGGGGTTAATTTTGTATTCTCAATAATTTATATGCTATGGAAAGTGGGATGAGTTCCAGCCAAATGAGCTTTTAGGCTCAAGAGAGACATCGACTTTAACAAATATGGATGCACGCACACACAAACACACACACACAAACACACACACACACACACATGACACCACATACAGAAATTGAACTAGGAGACGCAGTTGTTTGATTCTTGACCAAAGCCAATTCAACTAACTCGGGTCACTTTGAGACATGCACAAACACCACAAAAGCAGTTACTCTTTTTTTTTAGCCATTAATTTAAGTAGTAAAAGTATTAGTACTATAACATGGGTCTAAAGATTTTCTTGATGATACTTCAAATAATATCCATTAATTTCCTGCCATTGACTTCTTTTAATTCTAGCTGAGTAGAAAAAGCAAATGTTTTTTGTGTAATTTGTTTCAACATTGCAAATGAAGAGCATCATCCATTTGAACCACTCAAAGTAACCATTATAATTGTTTTTGTTCTGGTTTGGTCTTACAAGGCATGTCTTCAAAGGTCTTCCAGCCATGGCCATTCATATTTTATTCAGATATGATGAATCAAGGATATTATATATTGTGTCCTTCCATTTTTAAGATGGTAACATTTTGATTTGAAAGAGATTTCCTATTGTTTCCAGCAGGTCAGACAACCACTCAGAGACCTCTCTTGCTGGCTGACCAAACAGTACCTTCCTTCTGTATTGAACCATTACAATAAATGCACTAGAAATAATACAAGCTTGCAAGGAAGCATCTACATGGTCATTTGACCTGCAAGAAACAACAGCCAAATTTCCTTCAAATCACATTTAGCTGTCTAACAAACAAACAAAAAACACACTGGATAATGTGGTTTATATTGAGTGTATCTTAATAATAAACTGGGTGATCATGGATGAAATGCCTTTGATCATATGTCTTTGAATCAAAGCCGAGTTGAAGCTAAACAACAGATGACACCGACAGTATTTACCAGATAATATGCATTCAACTAGTACATAGTGTTTGAGTGCTTGCTTCATATATTTCCTTTCTGTGTTTGTTTCTTATAGTTCAGGTGGAAGGAGGGAGTTAACACTTCTCATCTGCAAAATAGCTTTCAATTTCAGGAGAACAAAAAAATTGTTTTCAAATCATTGATTTTTTTTTTCTTGAAGCTGCCAAGTGTTCAACCAGTAGTTTAATGAAGGGCTGGTAGAAAATAACAAGATGCCATTGACGAGAGGTGGGGGCACACATTTAAAAACCAAATCTTCAATATGAAAGCAGTGATTATAATAACTGTTTCTGATTTTTGTACAAAGGGGAGAGGGGTTAGTCAATTACATCAACCCCAGTTCATGACTGGTACTTTATTTTATCAACCACAGAAGGATGAATGACAAAGTTAACTTCAGTAAGATCCGAACTGAGAATGTAAAGAGCTGAAATAAATGTCACAAGGCATAAGAATAAACACCACAAGGTATATTTTTCAACACTCTAATGATTCTGCCAAACCACCCCACTCCATCACCACCACCACCATGATTTATAATTTAGGCACAAGGCCAGCAATTTTGAGGGAGAAGGTTTGTCAATTAGATTTCCTCCATTCCCTCAATATTTGACTGCTACTTTGTCAGTCCTAGAGAGCTGAAAGCAAAATGAACCTCAGTGGGATTTGAACTTAATACTTAAAGAGCAAGAATGAATCCCCAATACTTCAATCACTTTGCAAAATATTGATTTCCAACAAATACAAAGCCTTAAATTGTTGAAGAAGGTACAGCTGATATAATGACTCCAGCAATTTACTGGGGCATTTTTGACACCCACACCTTGGATGGATAAGAGCAAAGCGAAGCTCACATTTCTATTAACTGTCTCAAACCCTAAATGAGACTATAAAGACAGTTGATACCTCTCTGTTACATTATTTTTGTATTCTTTATAACAGAATTTATTCATTTGTAGCATGGAATTAATAAACCTGAATTATTAACAGAAATGTTGGCATATAAGAGAATTCAACAACACAACAGAACTAATAATAATTTATAACATAGCAACACCGTCACACATATTTAGATGGGGGTGAGGATTAAGGTTGATTGAATCACCTACCTTGCACTTATTCCATCAACCACCCAGAATAACAATGGGTAGAATTTGACCCTAGTGGGATTTCAATATTGAAATGTAAAGGAACATAACTAAAAACTGCAAGGTATCTTTGTCTGTAGCTCAACTGATTCTGTCAGCCACCGCCTTACATTTTAATTAAGAACAATAATGATATTGCTAGTATCATACCACCATGTTATATAGGGAGGGAGAGAGAGAGAGAGAGAGAGAGAGAGAGAGAATGACAGAAGCAACATGCTGTTTCAATATCTGTAACAACAAGCTAAGTGTTAAAACCTTGTTACATATATTACATATATTGTAATATCCATAAATTAGCCAGTTACCATTATTAAATGATAATGTTGATTTCAAGATTGAGAGGGTGAGAATGGGAAGGTGGAAGTGGGAGAGAACTGACATTTTTATAATACTCAAAACCATGCACACACACATCACACATACCACACCCTCTTGAAATATACATTTAAATACAAAAATAAATTTAAAAAAAAGAAAAAAGTACAAATGTAAAATTCAGAATTTAATTATATTGTATCTACAGAGTCTTTAAGTATTCGTTTAAGATGGTGCTATGATGGGAAAAGTATTCACGCATACAACCAATCATAACAAACACACAAGTCCTTTGAAGTTTATGGGAAGAAATGAGCAGGAAAGAGGATGCTGTGGTACTACTGCTACACTGTTCATCAAGGACATTAGCAAAAGAAATGCATATATACACATATATGTACCCATACATATATATGCACACACAAACATATATATATATATATACATACATACATAAGTATATACACATACATATATATACATAATGGACATATATGCACACATAAATATATATATATATATATATATATACATAAATCTACATGCATCTACATACATATATTATATATATATATAAATCTATATGTACATATATATATATATATATGTACATATCTATATGTATATATATATAATATATATATACATAATCTACATGTATGTAAATATATATATATATATATATATAAATCTATATGTACATATATATATATATATCTATATATATATATATATATATATATATAACACTATATGTATGTGCATATGTATATACATAAATCTACATGTACGTACATATATATATATATAAATCTATATGTACATATATATATACATAACTCTACATGTATGTACACACACACACACACACACATATATATATATATATAACTCTACATGTATATACACACACACACACACACACATATATATATATATATATATATATATATAACTCTACATGTATATATATATATATATATATATATATATATATATATATACATACATACATAAATCTACACGCATGTTCATACATACATGCATACATACATACATACAATCAGAATACACACAGATATACAAATACATATATCAAAAATATAAGTGGATCTCCATCTGCTTTGGAAATGAGCCTTCCACTTGTTTGATTAATAGGATTTAACTAGTTTAAAATTATAATCTAAATGGTTGAATATTCATCAGACACTTGTAGTCTCACTGTAATACTCAAGCAAATCAACATAAGACATTAATATGAAACACGCAGCCTTTTTGTAATTAAGATTCAGACCATTTTATGAACTTTGGTCCTTCCATTTTCGCTCAAAAGGCTCGAGTTGAATTAAAGGCATGGTCAAAGGCATTGAAGTCGCCTCACGATGAGATCGAACCCAATATATTGAGCTTGCAAAAAGAACATCTTAATCACCCAGTTATGTGTATGGCAACACACACACACACACACACAATTATATATATATATATATATATATATATATAGATATGTAAGTCTGTCTCAAGCCTAGAGGCCCATTAATCCGGAGCTTAGCTCGGTTTCCATGGCGTTTAACTGACTGAGAATATATGATACAGGCATAAATGTACAAACGTAGGTTGTGTGTGTGCGCACACACACACACACATATATATATATATATATATATATTGAATATAAATAGTAAGTGTATATATGTATGTACGATAGATAGATAGATAGATAGATAGATAGATAGATAGACAGCCAGACAGGCACACATACGCGTGCGTATATATATATATATATATATATATATATATATATATATATACACACACTCCCCCCTCTCTCTCTCACACACACACACACATGTGTGTATATATATATATATTATATATATATATATATATATATTATATATATATATATGAGACTGAGAGAGGGGAATACATATACACATGTATTCAAAACAGATTTATACACACAAGTATAAATACGTAAATATATACCCATACCTCTGATGCACACACACATACATACATGTATACATTTATTCTTCATACATACAAAAAACATACACACAAAAAAAGTTCACCTTCTATGCCTCCTCTTCGTTCTCAATTATATAAGTACACACATTTACTTTTAAATTACATATATATTTTTTTTATGGATATCACATCTTACACTGTAATAGCTTTGACAATTAAAATATATTCTGCATACATTTACAGACAATATGTGCGATGCATTTCAACAAGACATATTCCAATGTATGCGAGTGGTTCTGCAGATTTGTGGGGTTTATATTTTTGTTAAACCTACGTATAGTTACCCATAAATTAGACAATTTGTATAGATCTA